>NC_090651.1:304823318-305123318 GCF_040937935.1 Hyperolius riggenbachi
CCCAGTCTACTGCCTGGCCACACACACACATGACCATTTAAAGTGTCCTCCTCGTGCCCATGCTCAGTTCTTTTAAGTCTCACCTCTCTGCCGGGCGCAGCTCCTGGCCTCCTCTAGTGTTCGGCGTCAACGAGAGTACTGGTAACACGAGACTTGGCAAATGTTGTGACCTCACACAGGCGCCAGTCTCACATGTAGGGATGGTCAGAAATGTCGATGGAATTCCGCTATCCGAGAAGCATTTCATTTCCGAGTAAATTGGAATGTCCGCTTTCTGCAGAATGTTTTTTTTTTCTATTTTTGTCAATAAAGTTAGCACAAAAATGCATGCGTAATCCGCATTTCCGGTCGGCAACCGCGATACACTTCTGAATTCTCTGATTGGCCTAATATTTCCTAGTCTTATGTTTGGAATAAAAAAAATTGAGTCTTGGTACTCGGTATTCTACGGAATTCTGATTCCATGGTACACTTCTGAATTCTCTTTCTGGCCCAATACTTCCGAGTGTTGTGATTGGCCTAAAAAGTTGGAGTCTCGGTAATGTGGTATTCCGTGGAATTCTGATTTCCACAAACTGATTTCCGCCATGAAAGTTGAATTCTGATTGGAAACTCAGAGATCGGAATTCCGTGGGACTCGGGAGCTCAACCTTAGGCTGCAGGTGCTTGCGGTGACAGAGGACACCGAAGGAGGCCACGAGTAGTAACGACAGAGAGGTGAGACTTGAAGCCACTGAGTACGGGCACGGGGGCTTTGGACACCAGCCAGGGGTCCGTCGGTTGTCACATTATTGAACATCGTTACCGCCCCACACCTGATCGAGCCTTTGCAACCAAGGTTTTCTACCATTCCCAATTCATCCATTTGATCATTTTCAGACAAAAATCGATTGAAAGATTGATCAGATGGCCATGTTACTATTTCTCTTCCGATTTAATAAAATGATTGAATTGGAAGGTCGATCGGCCCGCAATGTCAAGTAATGTATGGACACCCTTATCTTACTACAGTAAGAAAGGATTAGATCCACTGTCAGCTTTCTTTATAGTTGTCTGTGGCCCCACTGAAGGGATTTACCTTCACTTCCTGCTCATCACGTAATGCCTGGGGAATTGCTTCCAGCTCAGCCCTTTGTTTTCCATCTGTGCAGAGCATTTCACATTGACCCTGCCTTGGGAGGGATATGGAGGCTGCTATATTTATTTCTTTTTAAACAATTCCATCCACTGCTCTGCTGAGCAAGTGGCCAGCACAGTCGGACTATAGTCAGAGCACCTGATCTGCATACTTGTTCTGAGTCAGTGTCATAAAATATTAAGAGGCACAAGATCAACAGGACAACCAGGCACCTGCCACTGGAAATACGTATGGCAGCCTCCCTATCACTTTTGACTACAAGCTCACTTTAATTATATTATTTGGAGAATCTACAATTACGGATTGCCCTGCAAGCTCATGGTGAACCAAAACTTCTAGGAGTGTGTAAGGGCTAAAAAGGACCAAAAAGCCCTCTTACTAAAAAATGCTATGGAAAACAGAAATTTGCCTTCTTAAAAGAGAAGTTATTTGCATTCTGAATAATGGTGAATACCTTCTGATTTAAAGAGAACCCGAGGTGGGTTTGAAGAATGCTATTAGGACATAGAGGCTGGTTCTGCATACTATCACCAGCCCCTGTGTTCCTTATAGTGTACCCCGAGGCCCCCCCCCCCCCCCTGCGGTCTGCTGTCCACCATAAAAAAAACACCATGCTAGCGACATGCACCTTGTCGCTAGCTGGCTGTTTACCTTAATGCCTTCCCGCCCCGCCTCCGTAAGCTGATTGGAGGGAAGGAAGGGAGGCAGGCTGGGAGCAGAGCTGTAGAAGAGGCGGGGGAGCGGCAGTGACTGGCAGCATTAAGGTAAACAGCCAGCTAGCGACAAGGTGCATGTCACTAGCATGGCAGGTTTTTTATGGGGGACAGCAGAGCGCAAGGTGGGCCTGGGGGGGCACTATACGGACACAGAGGCTGGTAGTAGTATGCAGAACCAGCCTCATAGCATTTTTCAAACCCACCTTGAGTTCTCTTTAAGAAGGGAAATTTCTGTTTTGCATGGGATAATCTACATGAGACTGGTGACAGTGCCCCCCTGTGAGGTCTGGATAGAAATACGTGAAAAATGCACTATAGAGATGGGAATCGGGGGGGGGGGGGGGGGGGTACAACTGAAAGCAGAATCCAGGGTGTCAGGATGAAGAAGTCGGGTGAATTTTCCAAGTGAAGACGCAGACAACAATATAATCTGAACAGAAGTAAAAACCCTTCTTCACATTCCAAAACGGGCCCAGAGCTTTGTATAAAGTGTATGCATACATTTGCCTTTATAGTTCACTTTAAGTTTGAGTTCAATTTCAAATTAATTCATAGGTGAAGTAGAAAGCTGTAGCCAATCAGCAGTTGACCTGCAGTCAGACTGTCAACCTCAGAGGTCTGTGTACACTAGCCCTAATTAGAGTTGGTAACAGCCATCACACATTACAACTGGCCTGTATTTCTTTAATTCTGTGTGTCCTCATTGTTACAATGTAACATATCCTAGAAACCTTGCAAAACAGACTTGCACATTCTGCTGTGAATTATATTACTAAACAAGTACTTCAACAAGTGTAATAAGGCATTGAACATCTGGCCATTGACGCATAGCAACCACAGTCACTTTTTCATAGTTTTGATCACTCAAAAGTGATGTTAACGGGGTTCTATGGTGAAAATGATGCTGTTCCATTATCCCCACATCAGGTATTTAATAAGGACAGCATACATTTCACCACAGGCCTTGTGTAAAAGAAAAAGCTCCTAACACCACTCTACTCCACTACACAGCTGAGCTGCATTATTACATCAGCTCTTGTGATGGACTGCTCTCTGCTAAACTGGCAGCAGACACTCTACACAGCTGATTTATAATGCAGCTCATGCACTAAAGAGAGCTGTGCTGTTTTCACATTTAACTAGCTAAGTAAATAAATAAACAGGCTGCTAAGCAAGTAACTAACTAGCAGCATGTTTATTTATTTACTTAACTAGTTACCGTACATGTGAAAAGCAACAGCAGGTCTCTGTAGTGAGTGAGCTGCATAATAAATCAGCTGTGTAGTGTCTGCTAGCAGTTTAGCAGAGAGCAGTCTATCACAAGAGCTGATGTAATGATGCAGCTCAGCTGTGTAATGGAGTAGAGTGGTGTTAGGAGCAATTTTTTAAAACACTGTCTATGGTGAAATTTATGCTCTCCATATTAAATAACTGATGTGGGGATAATGGAACAACATAATTTTTGCCATAGTGCCCCTTTAAGGGTAATCTAGTGAGTTCTAATGGATGCCCATGAGTCTGACCAGTTTACTGCCTTGCTAAATAGGCTTCACCCTACTTGCTGACTATGATAATTAAACAGAGGCAACACTACCTTAAACTAAGAAATTCTTATCTTCAATTTACATACCACCAAACAGAAAATATTAGAAGTAAAACCTCCTGCAAATATTTGTTCTCGTTTTAAGTATTATTACTCAATATTGTTACGGCACCAGCTAATGTACCAGTGTAGAAAATAAAGAATACTGTAAAAGAAGCAAGATAATATACATAAAACCCCAACAGTGGGATGGAAGTGTCCTCCCATACCAGCTGACATCATGTATTGCATCAAGAGTATACTGAGAACAAACATTTGTATCTTTTTTTTTTCACTTAAAGATTTGCCCATCTTTGTAATGAAAGGGTTTTTACGTTTAGATTTTACATGTCTCCAGCAAGTTCACTCTGGAAACAGAAGCAAGGTCTCCCTTAACAATGGCATTCATGGTGATTTAAACAGGTCTAGTGCTAGCTACAGGATTTAAAGCAGTGGTTCTTAAAGGAATACTATCGATTCACATATTTTTCTCAATTGACACAGGAATTATTTGGGAAGTGCTGCTAAGTACTGGTGTATACATTTTAGTAGCAACTTCTTTGTTTACTGTTAGCAAAATACATTCAAAGTTTACTGACGTCAAAACTGACCTCTGACTGAGCCATGAGGAGAGGGGAAATTCCCCTCTCACCTGATCAGTTAACTCTATGTGTAGCTCTGTGTGTGACAGAGAGAGACAGGACACAGGAGCTGCAGCTGTTGGGAGCTCTGTTTCTCACTGAAGTGTCTGAAGAGAGCAGAGGAAATGTAACTAATTGTCACAGCTTTTCATACTGTTTTTGCTTTCAGAGTTTGATATGTTTGATATTTGCTTTCTGTAGTCTGATATGCAACTCTGGCTGTGCATTGAAGCAGACACCCCTTCTGCAATTGATTTGTCCCAATATAGCTACATCCTACCCTCAATAAATTACAGCTTTTGCCTCTGATATTTAACATGAAAAGTAGGAAAATGTTTACACAGCTACTTAGACATTATTTGTACATTGTCATTTTAGAACACTTGGGGATCGATAGTATTCCTTAAGATTGGGTTCCCTGGGCATGTTTCATGTGAGTTATCTATTAATTATAACACGTGCCAATGGGTAAACTGTTTTGCATACTTTTTGATGAATAAAAAGTTATAAAAAAAAACATTGTTTCCTTTGTTATGCAGTGATTGGTAATTATTTTACTGGCCAACTGTGTTGATGATCCTCAGTGCCTGTGTCCTGACTTGGTCCACATAACTGTGAGGTCACTAATGATGACTATGGCTGGATGCACAGGCTCAAGCTAGCTACTTTTTTTTCCATACGCGATAAGTGTCCATTTTCAAGCTACATAAATCTGCGTACAATGACCATCCCTAGTTACCAAAAGGGCAAAACACATTGAAGTGAGGCGATCCATCCTAGAGGTCTGGCACTGACCAATGACATAGAAACTTATGTACTGACTAACCCATGGCACTTCTACATTGACATCCATCCCTGGTCATGCTTTAAATTACCCAGCTGCACAACAGTAATCTACTAAATCCCAGGCAGCAAATCAATTTTGGGCACAGCGTGTAGGGTTGGCAGTCCTTATAGCACAAGAGACCTGAATAGGGTGTTTTATTAAGTCTATCAACTGTACTGTTTGAAGCATTGCCAAAAGAAAACTTGCATCTGTTTCAAGAGTCAACCAAGCTAGAAAAAGGTAAAATTTGCAACACCTTGTTTGAAACCTTTAAGGCAACAAATAGATAGGGACCCATCCACCCAACACTTGATAGGTTCCCTGTTTTCAAACACGTTGTATTCTTCTGTTTTCCTACAAACCTATTGACCCACTAACTGTAAAAGAAAATGAAAATAGAATGTTGATTGTCACAATTTGTCCTCTGGAAGTAAATACACGTTTCCCAAAATTCTTATGTGTGTAATGTGTATATTATAGTGACACCCCCAGCAGTGTTACCCTCGATGGCTTTAGAAAGAGGCATAATCCTTTCTCTCTCGCTTTGGCCTTCAGGCTATCTATCATAGGCAGTACTGAATCATTAGAAAAGAGTGGCAGTGAGTGGCAGATATAAAGCTGATCCATGAGTAGAAATCATTATCTTAATCCCTGCTTTTTATACTCATTGTATTAGTGTCAGTAAATGATAGCTGACAGACGCAATTCTTTCTGATTGGTGAAGCTGACTCCTTCAGACCCTGATGTAGAAGGAACCCCCCCCCCCCCCCCCCCCCCGCTATGTGACGTTTTTATGCACTAACAGAAGAGATTATCTTCACACTCTCTGGACACTGGCCTGCTCCATCACTGCTAATAACAGAGCATAATCTCCACCACGCAACCTAGGCAGGTGCCTGGGGCCAAACGGGTGTCAAAAAGCCCATCTTCCACCTTCCCTGCCCTCTCTCCACTTCACTTTAACAAAAGGACCACGAGGGGCACTACATCTGCTACCCCATTACATCATAATCCTTCTTTGGCTATTAAGAATTAAAATGCTACTCAGGTAGTTATCCTTCCCAACCAGCTATGACCAATTATGAATCTGGAGACCAGGAGGCAGAGAATGCAGGAAGCTGGTGTACCTTGGGTGGCAGAGGCTCACTGGCCAGCGAAGAGCACATACCCAATAGCAATCTATATCACAGATGATCTTTCAAAAAAGAATGAGTGATATATTACTTTCTTGGGCTAATAGAAATTAATGTATTTTAAAGTGGACACGCTCAGAATTATGTATACACATAAATTCCTAACATCTTCCATGAAGACTTACATGAGCAAGAAATCCTACACTGCCCCCTACAGGTCACTGAGGAAATGTAATGGCTCCTTCGCGCCACTCTCCTGTCACTGAAGGCCACTCCCGTCAATATGACAGCAGAGCTCCGTGAGCCGGCCAGGAGCCAATTTCATTGGCTCCTGACCCTGTGATCACTGTGAGCCAATGTGATTGGTGCGATTCCGTAGCAGCGGGAGCATGCAGTGCAGTAATTGAAATCTTCGCCCTGGCAGGGAAAACAGGTCCCAAACAGTGTGTAGATTTCAATTGCTAACGTCCAAAAGCAGTTAAACTGCGCAAGTACGGAACGTGATCAAGATGTGTGTGCAGATGCCCCTGAAAAGAAATGTAGAGATTTTCAGAGGGGCTTGGAGGACACCAAAACGGCAGCCCTGGACCAGATAGACTTCTAGGGCTGGAAGAAGCCCCAGGTTATGTAAAACATAACACCAAGCAGCATTTATTGTCTTATGCATCTGAGATGGCAAACGGCCAAATAAATCCAGCACAACTGAGTTTTTAAAAGGCAGGGGACACCTGTAGAGTCAGCACCATTCCTTTTCCTCTGCTCATACTCCTCTCACACAGTGGTGTTTCCTATTATGTGATTATTATGCAAACAGTCCCTTTCTGCTAGACCTTCTAGTCCATACATGTCAAACTCCGGCCGGCGGTCAAATCTGGCCCTTCAGAGCCATTAAAGTGCCACTTAAGCCTGAAAAAAAATCAGTTTTACTCACCTGAGGCATCTACCAGCCACCTGCAGCCATCCTGAGCCCTCAGTCACTCACGAATCCTCCGTCCTCCCGCCGCCAGCTAGTTTTGTTTTCGGAGACAGGCCTGGCCACGCGTCTGCTACTTCGCGTTACAGTTCACAATAGCATCCTGCACCTGTGCAGGATGCATTTGCGGACGGGAACGAGAAGAAGCAGATGCGTGACCAGGCCTGCGCAGTACACTTGTCAGCCGAAAACTGAACTAGCTGGCGGCGGGGGACAGGAGGATCCGTGAGTGACTGCAAGGGCATGGGACGGCTGCAGGCGGCTGGTAGAAGCCCCAGGTGAGTAAAACTGATTTTTTTGTTTAATTTTAGGCTTAAGCATACCTTTAAATTTGGCCCCCATGTGGTTCCCCCACTTTGCATTACGAATGGACCACACTAGACCACCAGGGAAGGTGAAGCTCTAGAACTCCAGGGAAGCCATTTGGGGGAGGTATGGAGAAAACACTAAACACTAGGTAACTGTATAGGAGAGGGTGGGAGCCACTAAACACCACAGAACTGTATGAGGGAGGACCACTAGAAACCAGGTAACTGTAGATGGGAGGGAGGAGGACCACTAGACACCAGGTAACTGTATAGGGGTTGGAGGGGAGCCATTAGACACCAGACACTTTATAAGGGAGGAAAGTGGCCTGTAAACATTGAAGTTGGCTGACGACTATTTCCCAGTATTCAATTTCGGCCCACTTTGTATTTGAGTTTGAAACCCCTGTTCTGGTCTGTCCACCCTGATCTATGCTATGTCTATGCACATGTATTCTGATCATTTTATGCAATCATATCTTGTCCACTGAAAATACATTAGTCTCCATCAGGAATGCATGGAAGCCAGCTCATAAGCACGTCTGTTTTTTTTTTTTTGGGGGGGGGGGGGGGGGGGTATTTCCAATTCTGTTCGTGTTTCTATTTTGTAGTTGCTAACATATCTCCTAACCTGGCTGCATGGCAGTGATAGTGAAGGATCTTCACAAACTATTTGTTTAAACTGCTATAAATCTGACATCAGATGTCCTTATATGTCCCTAATCATTCTCCACCAATGTTTTTGTTTTTTTGTTTTTCATCTAAAAGTAAAGTCTTTACTTCACCTTTAAGAGATTTTAAGGCAAAGTTTCTAATGCTATATCGGTGAAAACTAGAAATATAATATCTACAACTTAATCATTTAAATAACTCTTAGCTGTAAAAACGCACACAGGAACCATATTGGTGCATCTATGCTCCGCAACACATAAGAAAAGATTGTTTTTTCGTTATCAGTTCAAGTATTTTAATTTTCGTACTAAACCAGCTGAGATATTTTGAAAAAGGATACTGCCTCTTGGCCAAGTCATATAAATATCTTAGTAATTTACAAATAACCACAAAACAGGAGGTTTCTCAAAGCTATTTCACAGCTACAGCTTTGAACAGGTATGTACACACAGCGGCACCTGGAGCGCAGCTCTCTCACACAAGCGCCCCCAAGTGCCCACAGACACTCCCATTCACCCACAGAGAGGAAGTGACATCATGAAGTCTTCAGTCCAAGGACAGCATCCACTTCCTCTTCTGGCTGTAGAGTGTGCCACTGAGCAATTGGCCTTCTAGGATTGGCTAACATATCAGACCAATGACGTAGCTCAGTCCCTGTAGCATTGCAACCCACAAAGATCTTTCCAATAGCTTCGTTTTTGCCCAGCTTGTCGTAATCGAGTACTGTGAGGACCACTTGCACTTTCTGCCAACATATAATTGAAGAACATTGAAATAAATCCAACATGGCAACGGTGATGCAAATTATACTACCTGAAATTCATCCATTCAGAAAAGAAGCTGTGCAATTATTGGAACACATATACCTTAAAGCGGATCTGAACTCAGAACTTCCTCTCTGCTCTAAAAGATAAGCAACAGTATAATGATCTTTAAAGAAAAAAAATTCTTTGTTACAGTTTACAGAACTGCAATAAATCTGCAGTGTGTCTACTTCCTGTTTCCATTGAACCAGACATAGGGTTAACATCCTGTGTTTACACATTAGCTGTGTCTGCCGAATGTCTGTGCTGACACAGCTGAGAGCTCAACTTATACTTGTGATTACTTACAGATGAGGGGATTAGGCAGGCTCTTCTCTCTAAAAAACACACAGTGCAATTCTCTCTGTTTTCCTTGTTTCCTACGCAAGAGTTCAGGCTCACTTTAAAACACTCGCTGTCATTAAATTCTTTTCTTTACTACACAGGCAAGTGACATTATTGAATAAAAGGTCTGCAGAAGTGTAATAAAGACAGAGCCTTATGCAGTTTTTTTATTAACAAACTTCATAGAAGTGTATCCAGAAACCTTAACTTCCTGAGAACGTCCTGTAGGGAAGATGTGTACAGTTAATACAGAGTATGGGGGACACTGCTGTCATAAGAATCTGCATGGAAGTTTTGGAGCCCAGCCATCCCCCCTTCCATGCTTGGTAAAGTTCCACGCTTCCCCAGGATCCTCTTGGTAATACCTCCACATACACTGCAGAAGTCCCCAGCGACAGGACTATATACTGTGTAAAGCGATGCGGAAGATGTCAGCGCTATATAAATACTAAATAATAACAGACTAGTAAGGAGGCATTACATGAGGAATAAAAGGTTTACAATCTGTGGAAAGGCCAGAACAGAACTACTTACCCCCAATGTATGACCACAGATAAAGAAGAGATCATTTTATTACCTGCAGGTCACACAAGGCATTTCTGCGCCAGTATCTAGCTGAATAAGTAGCTGGGCATTTCTGCAGTATATGCGGAGTTATTACAGAGGTCTTCACATACTCCAATTGTCTCTTAAAGACATTTGGATGTAATATTTTTGAAGATTCCTACAGTGATGAAGATCTACATTGTTATCGGCTAAAGGGAGCCTCCTTCTAACCACTGACCCCTGAGATTGGATAGCATCCTTCTCTCTCCTGTGTCAGGCTTGTGCTGCAGCTGTCACTGGGGAGAGGAGAGACTGTGAATCATCACCAGCGGTTTCCTGCCATCCTCCCATCCACATTCTGACTGATGATAGTGATGAAGATGTCATCCTTGTCACTTAGCAGAGGCTGGAGATCTGTGCCAGAATGCCAGAGCTGCATTAGTGAAGCTCAATAGCTGCAGCCGGAAGCCAACTTATTTCCTGTAGGCTGTAATTCTACTGCTTTAAAGGGAATCTGAAGTGAAAATAAACTTATGAGATAATGATTTGTATGTGTAGTACAGCTAAGAAATAAAACATTAGCAGCACAGATATTGTTTTACAGTACAGAAAGCGTTAAGAAACTTCAGTTATCTATGCAAAAGAGCTTCTCTGAGCTCCATAACCCAAAAAAGTTGTGGACAGCACTGTCTTTTGAAGCTCTTATCTCAAATGCCTCTCATTGTTTGTTTATGGTTTTCCTGCAGAGGAAAGTTGAAAAGTTCATTAGCTCTTCTCTGTGATTTAAAATGCTGAGTGTAATGTGTAAACTGCATATATTAGAGAATGATGCAATGTTATTAAAAAAAAAGCTATATAACTAAAAAATAAAAATATGAGACTCTTTCTTTTCTTTGCTACTAATGTAATATTAATTAACCGTACTACACATAGAATTATTTATATCATAAGTTGTTGTTTTTTTTTGCTTCAGTGTCACTTTAATGCAAATGCATAGTGTTCTCTTTTTCTCTAAAGGAATACTGTAGGGGGGGTCGGGGGAAAATGAGCTGAACTTACCCGAGGCTTCTAATGGTCCCCCGCAGACATCCTGTGTTGGCGCAGCCACTCACCGATGCCTCGGCCCCGCTTCCAGTTCACTTCTGGAATTTCTGACTTTAAAGTCAGAAAACCACTGCGCCTGCACGCCCGTGTCCTCGCTCCCGCTGATGTCACCAGGAGTGTACTGTGCAGACACAGACCATACTGGGCCTGCGCTGTGCGCTCTTGATGACATCAGCGGGATCGAGGACACGGCAACGCAGGCGCAGTGGTTTTCAGACTTTAAAGTCTGAAATTCCAGAAGTGAACCGGAGGCTGGGCCGGAGCATCGGTGAGTGGCTGCGCCAACACAGGATGTCTGCGGGGGACCGTTAGAAGCCCTGGGTAAGTTCAATTCATTTTACCCTGACCCCCCTACAGTATCCCTTTAAAGGATACCCGAAGTGACATGTGACATGATGAGATAGACATGGGTATGTACAGTGCCTAGCACACAAATAACTATGCTGTGTTCCTTTTTTTTCTTTCTCTGCCTGAAAGAGTTAAATATCAGGTATGTAAATGGCTGACTCCTGACTAAGACAGGAAGTGACTACAGTGTGATCCTCACTGATAAGATTTTCCCCTTTTTATCTCTTTCTTGCTCTCAGAAGCCATTTTCTGCTAGGAAAGTGTTTTATTGTTGGAATTTCTTATTAGTGAGGGTCACTTCCTGTCTGAGTCAGGACTGAGTCAGCCACTTAAATACCTGATATTTAACTCTTTCAGGCAGAGAAAGAAAAAAAGGAACACCGCATAGTTATTTGTGTGCTAGGCACTGTACATACACATGTTTATCTCATCATGTCGCAGGTCAGTTCGGGTATCCTTTAATTTTTGTTGTATTTAATTATTTAGTAATATAAATAGTTAGCTTGTTTTTAAGTTTTTGTTTTTTTTTCTATTTCATTTAAAGTACACCTGTAATTTTACAGCATGAGGGTCAGCCATATCCTTTCACAGGAAAAAAAAAACAGCACATTACACAGAGAAAACTGTTCCAGGCATTTTCAATCTTTACTGCCTCTAACTAAAGCCAATCCTGATGTAATTTCCTCCCTTACTTTTTTTTCTGCTTTGCCTGAACTGGTTTATGCATTGCTTGCCCTCCTCCCCCCTGAGGTCTGTAATAGGAACTACACTGTCATATCTAGTTTGCTTTATAAACACGTGAGCAGAACATAGATGGGGTTTCAGCAGCTTCTGCAGAGGAGTGAGGCGATTTATCAATTTTTCTTCACAGCTTAATGTCACGCTGAACTGCCCTCAGCCAATGAGCAAGGAGCAGGAATGTGGGAGGGGAAGCAGGGAAGATAACAAACTTCCAGAGGCTTCCTCCCCCTAGTGATGTAAGTTTGTATTTTTTTTTATCTTTAACAGGTTACAGGTACACTTTATAATCAGACACATATTGACTATGAAAAATGTACTCTCCCAGCATAGGTAGCAGATGTCCCCCCCCAGTATAAGTAGCCTGATGTGCCTCCAGTATTAAAGAGAACCCGAGGTGGGTTCTAAGAATCCAATTAGCACACAGAGGCTGGTTCTGCATATAATACCCAGCCTCTGCTGCTATACCGTTTGCCCAAGTCTCCCCCCTGCGCTCTGCTATGCCTCCATAAATCCAATGCCGTGCTGGCAACATGCAGCGTGTCACCAGCCGGCTGTTTACCTCTGAAGTGTCAGTCTCTGCCGCTCCACCGCCTCCTCCATAGCGCCGCTTCCCGCCTGCGTCCCTTCCCTCCTCGCTGATTGGAGGGAAGGGACGCAGGCAGGAAGCGGCGATATTGGAGGCGGGGGAGCGGCAGAGTCTGACACTTCAGATGCAAACAGCCGGCTGGCGACACGCTGCATGTTGCCAGCATGGCAATTGATTTATGGGGGCACAGCAGAGCGCAGGGGGGGCAGCAGTATAGCAACAGAGGCTGGGTATTATATGCCGACCCAGCCTCTGTGTGCTAATTGGATTCTTAGAACCCACCTCGGGTTCTCTAAGTAGCCCTCCCAGTATAGGTAGCAGATGCCTCCAGTATTAGGCAGATGCCCCAGTATTAGGCAGTCCACCCCCCTCCCATCCCCCTTCATGTAGCAGATGTGCCTCCTTTCCTCCCAGCATAGTCGAGAAGCTACTCACCTCTCAGTATTCCAGCAATGACATCTCTCTTTAGCCGTGCATACAGCATCCCCTCTCTGTGGCTCCAGTGGCATCTCTCATCATGTGACCTGCTAGAAGAATGACACCACTATAGCCATGGAGATGGGATACTGGAGGCGTAGCTGAAGAGAGACCCCATTGCTGGAACTCTGGGTACTCCACTTTCCTCTCGCATCCCAAAAAATGCACATAAGTTAATTGGCTTCCTCCTAAATTGGCCATACACTGTGATACATACACTACAGGATAAATACAGTACATAGACATATGACTATGGTAGGGATTAGATTGTGAGCCCCTCTGAAGGACAGTTAGATGACAAGATAATATACTCTGTACAGCGCTGCGGATGTCTGCACTATATAAATACAAAATAATAATAATCTTTTTATGACCCTGGGACATTTTTCAACAAACAACTGTCTGACCGGGTGTGGATCGTTCGCTTTCAATTACTTTTATCTGGCGTGTTTATGAGACTATAGAGACTTGTTAGCGGTGAGGCAACATTTCTTCTTAAAAAACATTACCTAGAAGAGTTTGTCATTAAAAAAAGGTTTCTTGAAATGCTTACTATTAAAGCTAAAAACAAATACATTATCAAATGCTAAGAAAGAACATTTCTTTTATATAAAATGAGATAAAATTACTAGAAGCTTAAAGAGACACTGAAGTGAAAAAAAAATGATATAATGATTTGTATGTGTAGTACAGCTAAGAAATAAAACATTAGGAGCAGAGACATAAGTCTAATATTGTTTATTATTAATATTGTAAAGAAACTCCAGTTGTTATCTATGCAAAAAAGCCATTGAGCTCCACGACTTTCAAAGTCGCAGAGAGTTCTGTCTTTTAAAGCTTGTTATCTCAACTGTCAGTCACTGTAATATTTTTTCTTCAGCAGAGGACAGGTCAATAGTTTACTGGGCTGCTCTGTAAAATCATTTAGAATGCTGAGTAGTGTGTAAACTGAAAATATTAGAGAATGATGCCATGTTATAAAAAACACTATATAATTGAAAATAAAAATATGAGAATATTTTCTTTGCTACTAATGTTCTAGTAATTATCCGTACTACACAACCAATTCATTATATCATAATTTTTTTTCTCGCTTCAGTGTCTCTTTAAAGCAAACCTGAAGCGAAAATACGCTTATGAGATAATGAATTGTTTGTGTAGCACAGCTAAGAAATAGAACATTTGTAGCATAGAAAAGAGTCTCATATTTTTTTGCAGTACAGGAAGAGTTAAAAAAAACTGTAGTTGTTATTTATGCAAAAGAACTTCTCCGAGCTCTCTGACCAAATACAGTCCTGTTTTCTGAAGCACTTCAACAGCCAAGAAACAGTAGGAGACAGCTTGAGATAAGGTTTTACTGCAGGAAAGTCCAAATGGTTATTACTGCTTTGTTTTATAGCTTAAAAACATGCAATGTTATAAAAGAAAAAAGCTTTATTACTTAAAATAAAAATATGAGACTCTTTTCTTTGCTACAAATGTTCTATTCACTATCTGTACAACACATACAATTGATTATATCATAAGTTTGTTTTGTTTAGTTTTTTTTTGCTTCAGGTTTGCTTTAAACTGGGCTGGTCCTAGCCTAACTTAGCTGTAACAAACAAAAGTTCCCCTGGGGGTACTCACCTCGGTAGGGGGAAGCCTCAGGGTCCCAATGAGGCTTCCCCCTCCACTGTAGCTGCAGGCAATCCAGCACTGGCTCCCCCGAAGTCTCTGGCAATCCAGGCTGGACAAGCCTGACAAGCTACATTTATTTACCTTTCCTGGCTCCAGCGGGTGGCGCTGTTGCAGCTCTCAGCACGGAGATAAGCGGAAATAGCCGATCTCCGTCGGGTCCGCTCTAATATGCAGGCGCAGGAGACTTGCGCCTGCGCAGTACTGTGGCCCGACAGCGATCGGCTATTTCCGCCTATCTCTGAGCGGAGAGCCAATACTGCGCCTGCGCTGGAGCGGGAAGGTAAATATTTACATCCCTGCCATTCAGAGGGCCAGAGAGAGACCACTGTGGGACACAGGAGGACAGGGGAAGCCTCAATAGGATCCGGAGGCTTCCCTCTACCGAGGTGAGTACCCCCTAGGGGAACTTTTTATCGATACCGGTTTTCTTTAAACAATAAAAATGAAAGAAATGTAAAAAAATATATAGCTGCTTAATCTGATATATAAAGTAGTACAGTGGCATAGATAGTGAAGTAGAGATGCAAGCCAATTACAGACCATTAACACACATAACCAGGGGCATATGTAGAAAGAGAGTTAGGTAGGCACCAGGTGCTTGCTGAAGACGAGCTCTATGGACTGCCCCTATAGATGGCTGTGCTCACGTTGGACATACAATCGATCACCAATAGAAGAGAGAGAGTCGGAGCACCAGGAGAGATACTGGCCTTACAGCCGTTTCACAGCAACTGTCACTTCGTCAGAGACCATATGGTCTCTGACGAAGCGGCAGTTGCTGTGAAACGGCTGTAAGGCCAATATCTCTCCTCTGTAACCTTTTCTGGAAGCCTGTTAGCCTATGTGGCTGCCAATAAATACCCTATGCACATGAGTTGGTGCTCCGACTCTCTCTCTTCTATTGGTGACATAACCAGGGGCGTAGGCACTGGAGTACCAATAGGGGATGTGACCCCTGCCGTCGCGGGGGGGCCCGGGGCCCACGTAGGGCCCCGCTCAGGGACTTTTGGGGGGCAGGAGGGGTCGCAGCATCAGAGGAGAGTGTGGCAGATCGGTGGGGAGGGGGGACATTCCCCCCCTCTCCCTCACCTCGGGCTCTTCTCTCATCGATCCCCCTCCTGCAAACATTGGTGGCAGCGGGCAGCAGCAGCGGCGGTGGCGTCAGGATGAATACATTACCTCCTTCTTGCTGGAGGGCTTCCTGTTTACACAGGAAGTTGCAAGAGGCTCTTTGAGAACGGAAATCCTCCAGCGAGAAGGAGGTAATGTATTCATCCTGCCGCCACCGCTGCTGTTGCCCGCTGCCACCAATGTTTGCAGGAGGGGGATCGCTGAGAGGAGAGCCCGAGGAGAGCCACACTCTCCTCTTATGCTGCGACCCCTCCTGCCCCTGAGTGGGGGGGGCCCCGGATTTTTTTTTTTGCAGGGGGGCCCGGGGATTTGTAGGTACGCCCCTGGGCGTAGCAATAGTGATAGCAGCCATAGCGGCTGCTATGGGACCCTGGAGCATTGGAGGTCCAGGTGGTACTTAATGTATTCACCATTAACTTTCTTATGTTCCTCCACCCTCAAACTTTGTCTCAGTGTCCATGAACTATGTGCAGTGTTGATTGCATGAGAATGTAAATTGCCTAATTAACACATATCCATAGAGTAGGGGCAGGTATCATTGTTTAAGAGTGCCTCCATCTGAAGGCCCCATGAAAGTTTTGCTATGGGGCCCCATGATCTCTAGCTAGCTACGCCACTACAATAACATACCAAAAGCTTTTCAGAAAGCCAATACACTATGAAGATATATTCTTTATGATATTTTACCTGAATTTGCTCAAAAGGAACCTCAAAGCTGAAGGACTCATTATAGTAGGGATTCAGCGTGTTTTTCTTGATGGTGGTCTTCTTCTTTTTCAGTCGTTTTCCATTCTGCATTAGATGTATCTTCACATATGGATCTAAAAAAATGAATGCAATTCACATAACGTTTACTAACTGCATACACTCTAACACTGCGTATTCTTTCATTATAACTGCAAGAGCATAAATCACACACACATTTTATCACATTTTATGTAGTGACTTTAAGCTGACAAATCAGGTCATTTGGGAGCCCATTTTAGCAGGCGTCTGCATAAATGTCAATGTAAATGTAGACAATGGGCACAGAGTCTGTGACTTTGGGCGCATGGTGCGTCCGATAGTAGAAAGCCGATTGGCCATTATGAGCAAATTGGCTATTACGATAGATCAGATAGTTTAGTAGCAAACTGGTCATTTGGAGACGATCAATTAGTAGTCTCTATAGCCAACTGGCTCCTAATAGCTGATCATTTGGGTACTGACAAAGACAAATAACATTTATATCGCACTTTTCTCCTGGTGGACTCAAAGCACCAGAGCTGCAGCCACTAGGACGCGCTCTATAGGCAGTAGCAATGTCAGGGAGACGGAGACTTGCCTAAGGTCTCCTACTGACAGGGACGGATCTAGGGGGGGGCAAGCGGGTATCTTGCCCCAGGCGCAGTTTGTTGAATTCTTAAAAAGGCGGCAAAATGAATGGCAGTTTAGGCGCCAAAACCTGACCTTTAGGCGCCAAAACCTGATCTTGCCCCAGGCGCAACTTGGTCTTGATCCATCCCTGCCTACTGAATAGGTGCTGGCTTACTGAACAGGCAGAGCCGAGATTCGAACCGTGGCCTCCTGTGTCAGAGGCGGAGCCCTTAACCATTACACCATCCAGCTACTACTGGGGTTTCCTGAAAGGAAGGGGAGGTTAGCAGGCACAGGGAGGGGAGGGGTTAGTGTTAGCATAGGGGCCAGTAAAGTCTATGACTAATCACAACTGATTAGTCTATAGAAAATATCGGTAATACAGGTAGTCCCCAACTTACAAACGCCCCTAATATACTTCTCCCTACAGGTTAATTTTTAGTTTCTGCCAGTAGATAGACAACTGACAAGTGAGAGTAATATGGAGGTTGCCATATTTACAGTCTTTCCTTTTAAGAAATGCCAGTTGCCTGGCATCCTGCTGATCTCTTTGGCTGTAGTAGTGTTTGTATCGCATACAGTACCTGGAACAAGCATGCAGCTAATCTAGACAGACTTCAGTCAGAGCACCTGATCTGCTGCATGCTTGGTCAGGGTCTATGACTAAAAGTATTAGAGGCAGAAGATCAGCAGGACAGCCAGGCAATGTGCATTATTCATGCATTATTCAAAAGGAGATAAAATATGGTAGCCTCCATGTATCTCTCAGTACAGATGTGCTTTAGGCCAGTTTCACACTTGAGGCAAGCGTTTGCAGTGCGATGCTCAGCTCCCATCGCAGTGCACTGCAACGCCAAAAACTACATGCGTATGACCCTGCAGTAGAGTGCACCGACAGGGTCATATGCATAGCGTCGCCCCCCCCCCCCCCCTACCCGCACGCTCTTCACCTGCTGTCACCGCCCCTCGCTCAATGACATACTCCCTGCTGGACAGGAAGTATGTTACTGGAATTCACGCCTTCCCTGTCGTATCTGGATCCTTCCACGCATGTGCGCCACACCGCGCTGGTGCTAAATACTTTCTAATTATTAAAACCTTCTGGGGGATACTTACCTCTGGAGGGAGAAGCCTCAGGGTCCCAATAAGGCTTCACCGTCCTCAATAGCCCGTGGGATCCTGTGCTGGCTCCCCCAAACCTCCTCAACAAGCCGGCTTGACAAGCAGGGATATTTAAGTCACGCGATCCAGCGCAGGCACAGTAGCGGCTCTTTGTTTGGGTAAGGCGGAAATAGCCACTCCCTATCGTATCTGCTCTACTGTGCAGGCGCAAAGGACTCGCACCCTCGCAGTAGAGCGGATTGATCGGGCTCGGCTATTTATGCCTTAGCCCGAACAAGGAGGCGGTAGTGCGCCTGTGCAGGATCGCTGTACTTAATTATTTACCTCGCCGCAGTTTGGGGGCTCCCAGCACTCGAACGGAGGGATGGCGGTGGACGGGGGAAGCCTCCTTAGGATCCAGAGCCTTCCCCCTCCCGAGGTAAGTATCCCCCAGAGTTTTTTTTTTTTAAATTACAGATTCTCTTTAAAACGGACCTGAACTCAGAGCTTCCTCTCTGCTCTAAAAGATAAGCAACATTATAATAACCTCAAAAAAACAACAATATTTCTTTGTTACAGCTGATACAAATCCTGCAATAAATCTGCAGTTTCCACTTCCTGCTTTAATGGAAGCAGACATAGGGTTAACTGTGTTTACAAAATAGCTGCTCTGCCAAGGCAGACAGCTGAAACAGCTAAGGGATCAAATTTACAGTTGTGATTAGTCACAGATGAGGGGGAATTAGACAGGCTAAACTCTCTAAATACATACAGGGTGCATTCTCTATGTTTTCCTTCTGTCCTGTGCAAGAGTTCAGGTCCACTTTAACCACTTCAGCCCGTGGGTTGTTTTCACCTTATGGAGGAGAGGAATTTTCACATTTCATCGCTTCTCCCTTTCTTTCCCCAATAACTTTATCACTACTTATCACAACAAAATGATCTATATCACGGGACAAGCACTGATTGGCATAGGGGACGTCTGTTCCCTGCCACCAATCCCCCCTGCTTCTGTGACTATTGCGAGCACGGGCTTCCGCCCACACGATCGCGCACAGCCACGCAAACTTCACAGATGTGAGTCTCGCTTCCCTGTGGCTGTAGCCGCAGTAGCCGCAGACATGAGACCCACGTCCGGTTACAGTGGTTAAACCTATCAAGGGGAAGTGTATAGATGTACTGAGATTTTGTTTAGAGTTTGACCCCCAATGACTCATGTTTTTACTTTTCTATTGGCATTGCTATTTACGCTGCCTTATAACACATGCTCATCCATCTGAAAACATAAAAATAAAATATGTAAAATAGCTCAAAGATTGGGAAAGATTGGTCAAATGGGATAACACATCAACAATAAATTGAATAATGAATTTATAATATCAGATCCCATGCATCCTGCCAATGATAAGAATATATTGCGAGGAAAAATTGAGAATTGGCTATTGGGTGCATGAGAAATAACAAACAACTTTATTCCATATCAAAATATACGTAGAAATCATCAAACCCAAACATCCCCCTCAATATCTTAAGAACATATACAAAAACATATACAATATAGCTAGCTCCAGCCCCCCCGGGGAGGACCCCCACCTGGAGAGAAAATGAGGCTGCAGTCCTCAAAAACCCAAAAATGAGTCCCACTAATGCAGGCGAGTAAAACCAAATGGCCATCCACTGAAGCAAGAAGGACAGCGTTGTTCCTCAGATGGACTTCAGAATGCTGCTGAAAAGCATATAAAAAGTAGCACTTTCTTGTATGTTGAATGAGATGGACCACATAGATGCACAACTATAAGCTTGTCCAGCAAAGAGGTTAGTATGCAGCAGTAGCACGTGCAATCTCAAGCAGCAATTGAAAAACGTGAAGCAGCATCAGGTCCTGAACACGCATGCAGATTCCTTGTGTGTTGGAAAGGAGTGAATCAGCTATACCAGTGTGAAGCAGCAAGCTTATCAAGCACAGATGTAGATATGCAATGGCATCATGTATAATGACAAACCACAGGAGGTAAAGTCACAGCCTGATAACTTAGAAGGTCCCCCAATCGCAGGGAAAGTCAGGGCAGTATATGCTTGATGCACACCAGAGCCATAGATAAAAGCACTTGAGGCAAAGCGTGGTAGGACAAAAGCATCAATGTAAGCCACTGTGCCACACAGCTAGACATGTGCAGCATGGACATCCATAGTTACCATCCTGAAGCTGCGATCAAATGGAACCTGCAAAGAGTTCAGTGGATCCTGCAAAAGTTTCAGTGGCTCCAGGGGTGATGCCGGGGAGAGCTGGAAGCTGTCTTATAGCCTGACATGTTTCGCCGCCTCTCGCGGCTTTTTCAAAGGCAAACAGCAGAGTATACGAATATGCACGCCATGATGGCGTATTTAAACATCCCCATATGAAGCCCGGACCCGCCTACCCCCGCCCACGCCACCGCTTACGTCCGCCATGCGCGACAGGGACGCATCGAGGGGCAAAGCGCCGCAGGACACGCCCCCCGACGCCCAGCGCGGACGCATGGGCGGCGGCCCGCTGGAACGCAAAAGGCGCTCCACCATGCCAACCAGGAAGCGTATAACGCAACGTAGGGCGGCAAACAGCGGGGCGACGCCCAGAGGCAGAACCCAGGCGGGGACAAGCGGGGCGGGGAGTCAAAGCCAAAATGCATCAAAAAACGTCTATTTCAAAATAGCCATCACAGCCCCGTAACCTGTATATCGACAGGACCAGACATGCCATTAAATCATTAAATGCATATGAAAGAAAAGAAAAAGAGGCAGGGGAATGCGACGACCATGGTTGAAGATCGGACAACTGATCACAATCACAAGACCAGGGTCGCGCATTATACCCATATCTCAAGCCCATACTAGAACACAAACTATATGAAGTCAGGGCGAGGAGAGCAATCAGAAATAATGTTACAAAACACTGGGTCCAACCATGTGTGCACCCAGTAAATAATGGTCAAACATTGGCCACAGGGGTTAGAGAAAAGCACATGCAGAGTAGGGACAAGCAACACCCGCGAACAAACTGGAGGGGAGCAACCCGAAGCAACCAAGCAAATCCAATCTACTCGGGCAAAAAAACCCGATAATTAATGCTATCATTTAAGCCCTTGGGTTCCGTGGCCTTTAAATTGAAAATCCATCTGGATTCAAGTTGTAACAATTTTCTATCAATGTCGCCACCTCTCGGATGTATATAAATTCTATCAAGACCCACAAAGCTTATAGTTGTGCATCTATGTGGTCCATCTCATTCAACATACAAGAAAGTGCTACTTTTTATATGCTTTTCAGCAGCATTCTGAAGTCCATCTGAGGAACAACGCTGTCCTTCTTGCTTCAGTGGATGGCCATTTGGTTTTACTCGCCTGCATTAGTGGGACTCATTTTTGGGTTTTTGAGGACTGCAGCCTCATTTTCTCTCTAGGTGGGGGTCCTCCCCGGGGGGGCTGGAGCTAGCTATATTGTATATGTTTTTATAGTTCTTAAGATATTGAGGGGGATGTTTGGGTTTGATGATTTCTACGTATATTTTGATATGGAATAAAGTTGTTTGTTATTTCTCATGCACCCAATAGCCAATTCTCAATTTTTTCTCGCAATATAAAAATAAAATACTTCCACTTTTTTCTTTGTGCCAAAAAGAAAAGAAAAAAACGCTCCTAATTTGCCGGAAATTAGCCTTCTTACCAATTTAGTGCATCTGATCAGTTTCACAACAAATCAATATGCAGCACCCACTGGGATTGCGTCTTGGTGACCTTTTTAAGCAGGAATTTTCACATCAGTGGGTAATCTTGATGTAACCGGACATGTCCACAACACGCAGTGCCTTTGGGAGCGCTTTTCCTTCAGCATCTGACACAAACATTTCTTTGGGATAATGGGTATTCTGTCATATGGAGATTTTGTCATACATACTTAATCTATGGTGACACTGATGGCTGACAAAGTATTCTACATGCAAGCTTGTGCTCAATACGCAAGGGCGTCACTTGTTGGCTTGTTGCAAAATTCCACCATTTCTGGGTATTCCTTCATACTGAGGTATAAGTCCAGTATTAAAGTCTTAGGAAGTAAACTACATTTGCCTTGAGTGGGCCCTGTGAAAAAGCAGGCTCTAGGGATGATCATTCGGATTCCGCGGAAATTCAATTTCCGCATTTCCCATTGGAATTTGCATTTCTGCATTGGAATTCGGAAATTGGTAATACAAATTCAGTAGGCGGATTTTCGCGGACATCGTGGATATTTTCATGGAAATTTCTGTCGACTTGAACATTGATTTTCTCAAAAACTACAAGGTCTTTTTGAAAGATTTTTTGCCTCTTCTTCTTCTTTTGGTGTTTCTAGCACCTACGGCAGCTTTGCTATTAACCTCTAAAGTCAGCGGCCATTGACTGTAATGTAAAATGCAGAAAATCCGCATTACTATATGCGGTATGCCGCCGACTTTAGAGGTTAATCGCAAAGCCCCCATAGAAACCCCAAATTTTCAAAGTATGTTAAGCCGAAAAGTGGGAACAAGAGAAAAAAAAACCTTTTAAATAGACTTTTTTGTTTTCGAGACAATTGATGTTAAACTTGGCATAAATTTCCATGAAAATATGCACGATTTCCGCGAAAATCCGCCTACTGCATTTCTATTACCGATTTCCGAATTCTAATGCGGAAATGCAATTTCCAATGGGAAATGCGGAAGTTGGAGGAAACTACCATGAAAAACCGCATCCGGAATGCGGAAAGCGGAATCGGTAGCGGTAATTGTCAATGAGGGAATTGGCAATTCCGACCATCCCTGGCAGGCTCTATTAATAATCTAACCCCCCCGGACCTGCCCCTTACTGGCACCAGCCTACTCCATAGCTCTCAACTGTCCCTCTTTTGGAAGGACAGTCCCCGTCCCTCTTTCCTCCTCATTTGTCTTTCTTTCAGGACTTATGTACAGTGGCTTGCAAAAGTATTCGGCCCCCTTGGAGTTTTCCACATTTTGTCATATTACTGCCACAAACATGAATCAATTTTATTGGAATTCCACATGAAAGACCAATACAAAGTGGTGTACGCGTGAGAAGTGGAACGAAAATCATACATGATTCCAAACATTTTTTACAAATAAATAACTACAAAGTGGGGTGTGCGTAATTATTCAGCCCCCTTTGGTCTGAGTGCAGTCAGTTGCCCATAGACATTGCCTGATGAGTGCTAATGACTAAATAGAGTGCACCTGTGTGTAATAGAACGTCAGTATAAATACAGCTGCTCTGTGACGGCCTCAGAGGTTGTCTAAGAGAATATTGGGAGCAACAACACCATGAAGTCCAAAGAACACACCAGACAGGTGAGGGATAAAGTTATTGAGAAATTTAAAGCAGGCTTGGGCTACAAAAAGATTTCCAAAGCCTTGAACATCCCGCGGAGCACTGTTCAAGCGATCATTCATAAATGGAAGGAGTATGGCACAACTGTAAACCTACCAAGACAAGGCCGTCCACCTAAACTCACAGGCAGAACAAGAAGAGCGCTGATCAGAAATGCAGTCAAGAGGCCCATGGTGACTCTGAATGAGCTGCAGAGATCTACAGCTCAGGTGGGGGAATCTGTCTATAGGACAACTATTAGTCGTGCACTGCACAAAGTTGGCCTTTATGAAAGAGTGTCAAGAAGAAAGCCATTGTTAACAGAAAAACATAAGAAGTCCCGTTTGCAGTTTGCCACCAGCCATGTGGGGGACACAACAAACATGTGGAAGACGGTGCTCTGGTCAGATGAGACCAAAATGGAACTTTTTTGCCAAAATGCAAAACGCTATGTGTGGCGGAAAACTAACACTGCACATCACTCTGAGCACACCATCCCCACTGTCAAATATGCAAATATGGTGGTGGCAGCATCATGCTCTGGGGGTGCTTCTCTTCAACAGGGACAGGGAAGCTGGTCAGAGTTGATGGGAAGATGGATGGAGCCAAATACAGGGCAATCTTGGAAGAAAACCTCTTAGAGTCTGCAAAAGACTTGAGACTGGGGCGGAAGTTCACCTTCCAGCAGGACAATGACCCTAAACATAAAGCCAGGGCAACAATGGAATGGTTTAAAACAAAACATATCCATGTGTTAAAATGGCCCAGTCAAAGTCCAGATCTAAATCCAATCGAGAATATGTGGCAAGATCTGAAAACTGCTGTTCACAAATGCTGTCCATCTAATCTGACTGAGCTGGAGCTTTTTTTCAAAGAAGAATGGGCAAGGATTTCAGTCTCTAGATGTGCAAAGCTGGTAGACATACTCTAAAAGACTGGCAGCTGTAATTGCAGCAAAAGGTGGTTCTACAAAGTATTGACTCAGGGGGCTGAATAATTACGCACACCCCACTTTGCAGTTATTTTTTTTTTTAAATGTTTGGAACCATGTATGTTTTTTGTTCCACTTCTCACGTGTACACCACTTTGTATTGGTCTTTCACGTGAAATTCCAATAAAATTGATTCATGTTTGTGTCAGTAATGTGACAAAATGTGGAAAACGTCAAGGGGGCCGAATACTTTTGCAAACCACTGTAACTATTTATGTTGTTTTTTGTTTTTGAACTGTAATTTTTTTTTTTTGTTATTATTAAAAATGTTATTTGGAATTTTTTTTGGACTGGGGAGGTAAACAGATACTTTTAAATGTAATTGATTGTGTACATTTAAAAAATATATATATATGTAGATGTAGTTTTACTACATCTACTAGTTTACTAGTGATTTTTTTGTTATCCTGTAAGTGAGAGCTCTAGCTTATAGGAACTGAAGGGATGACGTGACACTTAGGCCACATACAGACATCAGACCATAGTCTTTGGAAAATGAAAGATCACAGACCAATCTTACCACCCTTCCTGTAGTATAAGAGCCATACTCTACACAGTCTTTTCTATGGAGCTGAACTCCACATCAGGAAAAAATCTTGGCAAGATGCTGCACACACAGATGCTGTACAGACACAAAAGATCAGTATCTGCAAAAGATCTGTTCCTGCCAAAAATCCATTCCTGCAAATTGCAATGATAGTCTATGAGATCTGCAGATCATCATACACACATGATTTAACTGACATTCATCTGCAGATCTGCAGATCTGAAAATCCATCCTGGTGGATCTGATCTGCAGATGAATGTCAGTTAAACAAGGTGTGTATGATGATCTGCAGATCTCATAGACTATCATTGCAATTTGCAGGAATGGATTTTTGGCAGGAACAGACCTTTTGCAGATACTGATCTTTTGTGTCTGTACAGCATCTGTGTGTGCAGCATCTTGCGAAGATTTTTTTTCTGATGTGGAGTTCAGCTCCATAGAAAAGACTGTGTAGAGTATGGCTCTCATACTACATGAAGGGTGGTAAGATTGGTCTGTGATCTTTCATTTTCCAAAGACTATAGTCTGATGTCTGTATGTGGCCTTACAAAAATCGTGGCTTTTCAGAGAAGCTGTCAGTTTTTGATATTGAGACACAGATCAATGAATGGGAACTGTGTTCCCATTCATTGATTTCCGGGGCAGCGGAAGGCGGTTAGTGCAGCCTATCTGGACGAATATATCCGTCCAGATAGGCCGAAGTGGTTAAAAGACATCCATATCCCTCTCAGTTAATGTTCCCTTTAAGTCTGAGGGGAAGCAGAGATGCAAAAAAGGACAACCCAGCATGCCCTGCAACTTCGTTTTTGTGTACCAAATTGTTTGTGTACCAAATAAGAGTCATGTAAACTGGGGAATGATCATTTATAATCAAGAAAAGTAATAGTGATTTTAACTTTTCGATTGCCTGATTGGCATCCTTATTACTTGCTTACCAGATAAAAATAAAGAATTGATTTCTGATTTTATGCCCGATAGTTACACTTTAAACAATACCAGTAGCCTGGCTGTTCTGCTGATCGTCTACCTCTAATACTTTCAGCCATAGACCCTGAACAAGCATGCTGCAGATCAGAGTTTTCTGACTTAAAGGGGAACTTCAGCCTAAACAAACATACTGGCATCAAGTTACATTAGTTATGTTAATTAAAATAGATAGGTAATATAATCTCTTACCCACCCTGTTTTAAAAGAACAGGCAAATGTTTGTGATTCGTGGGGGCAGCCATCTTTGTCATGGGGCAGCCATCTTTTTGGTTGAAAGGAGGTGACAGGGAGCATAAGACACAGTTCCAACTATCCTGTGTCATGATTACCCCTCCCAGCTGCACATGCTAGGCTTCAAATGTCAAATTCAAAATGTAAAAAAAAAATTGCACCAAAACAGCGGAACGAGAACAACAAAATCAGAAATCCCATCATGCTTTGCACAGCATCAGGGGGAAAAAGCCCGGACAGTTTTCTTCTGTGCAGCTAAAAATGAGGCTTGTATAAGAGAAACAAAGTTCTGATGCTGTGAAACTGTTAATGAAACACAAAGCCTTTTCAGTGCTGCTGAGTAGATTTTTAGTCCGGAGGTTCACTTTAAGTCTGACTAGATTACCTGCATGCTTGTTTCAGGAGTGATACAGATCCAGACACTACTGTAGCCAAAGCGATCAGAAGGATAGCCAGGTGATGTGCATTGTAGGAAATAAATATGGCATCTTCCATATCCCTTCAGTCCAGGTGTCCTTTAAATCAAATCTCCAGTATTTAGCAAAATTACCAGTATCTCCTCCAACCTCCAAATACCCCAGAGATAATATTTATTGAAAACAGAAGGTTTCATGATTCACCAGACACTTCGTCTACATCCCTTCACATGTACTAGGAGAGGGGCTGCATTGCAAAGCGGACATGCATCTGTGCTTTGCTTCACATGGCTGCCTAATGGGAGATGGCATAGCCCAGATTGTCATCTCCAACTGCCAGAATAGTGTGCAAGCGAGTAGGGAGGCTGGCTGGCATCTTTGTATGGATCCTTTACATGGATTACTTTTGTAAAGAATAAAGTAAATACTGAGAATCCCACCTTAGGAGATTGACTTGTCCAAAACCTGTCAGATCTGTCAGATTTTTACTGCTTACTGTAAGCAACAGGGACATAGGAGGACAGTGATTTCTAGTGCATTTTACACCGGGAGAAATGTTTAAAGTGTACCTGAGATGACATGTGACGTGATGAGATAGACGTGTATATACAGTGGAAGGAACCCTAAGATGTGCTCCTTTTCTTTTTTTCCCGCCTGAAATAGTTAATATCTAACTATGCATACATCTGACAGTTTTTCTCCTCCAGTTGGGACCCAGTCAGACTATAGCATCCCTAACTGATAAATTACAGCTATGAAACACTTTCCTAAGCAGGTAACTGGGCTTCTGACTGCAAGAGATAGTTACAAAAAGTCAATAGTTCATGTATTTCCCTCTAGGATGCTTTAGACCCTGCAATTGAGCAGGTACAATAAAACATTAAATCTACTTTGTAAATGTTTATACTTATAATAAAAACATGAGAAGTCATTTTTAGGAGTAGGAGGATAGATTCAGTTGTTTATTTCATCAGTTTATTTTCCCCTTGGGTTCACTTTAAGGGCGTTGCCTCTGATACAGGAGATTAGCTCTTCTTCCTAGCTCTTCTTGTACAGTAAGCCAGCTCCTATTCAGTAAGGAGACCTTGGGCAAGACTCCCTAACACTGCTACTTCCTGCTGAGCTAATAGCTCTAAATAGACTGCTTGGTGGCTGATGAAGTATCCTTATCAAAAGTCCTCTCACCACATAAGCCATTATAAAACGTGGTTGGGGTTCTTAAGATGATGCCGTAAACGCCCTGTTGTATACGGTATTTCAAGCAATGTATGACAAATATCTGTAAAAACAAACCAGAAAGTCCTCCTACGTCCATCTTCTTGAGATTCTTGGCCTCCAGGACGATCACAGTGAGCTTGCCTGCTGTGGGAACGTATCGCAGCGAGAAGCAGCAGTCGCCCAACTTCTCTTGCTGTGACAAACAGAAGACACATGTTATGAAGTGACCACATGGAGACTGGCTGCTTGTAGCATGATAAGGTAGCAATTCACAAAGTAAGAATATTGTTTCAAGACTAATATAAAATATGCATTCCTCATATGATAAACATTTACCTCAGCAGCATTGTTCTCGCAGTTAGGACTGAACACTGAACTACATGCAGAGAAATTATAGCATATATCTTCCATCGATTCCTAAAGGAAATCTGTCTGTTTTCCTTACTGACTAAGCACATTACTAATGCTGGGAATACACCATACAATTTTCTGTTAGATCTTTCTGTTAGATTTTCGGTAAGATTTTCTGTAATTAGATTATATTCTGTAATGTACTGGTAGAGACTGGTCATTATCTCTGGTGCATTGTCTTCTGGTTATCTCCTGCTGAGTAGAACAATGCCTAATTGCTCGGCAGATAGATGGTAAGATAGATACATTTCCAACATGTTGGAAATTATCTATCTGGCAGGTAAATCGAAGATCTAACAGAAAATTGTATGGTGTATTCCCAGCATTAGAAGGGGGAAGGATAAGACCACAGAAGAAATTCATTACAGCAGGATCTCCAGGCAGGTGTAACATTTACTTAAAGGTAACCTGAAGCAACAATAAACCTATGATATAATGAATTGTATTTGTAGTACAGCTAAGAAATAGAACATTAGTAGCAAAGAGAAGATTTTCATGTTGTTTTCCATACAGGAAGAGTTGAAAATCCTCACTTTTTATCTACGCAAAAGAGCAGTGGCGTAGCTAAGGAGCTGTGGGCCCCGATGCAAATTTTGCAATGGGGTCCCCCAAGCACTCTATACATAACAATTGATACAGCGCACCAAAACCTGCCAATGACAACTACAGTGTCAGAGGTGCAAGAAGGGGTTGGGGAACAGTTTGTTAATGATTAACCCTAATCAAAGTATCTATGGAAGTGATTATTATGAGCACTGGACCAATAGAGAGCTAATACTGTAGTTGAGGGAGGGCTCTTTGGGGCCCCTCTGGCCCAAGGGCCCCGATGCGGTCGCAACCTCTGCAACCCCTATTGCTACGCCCCTGCAAAAGAGCTTCTCTGAACTCTCTGACCAAACTTGGGTGGAAGACAGTCCCTCCCATTGTTTCTTGTTTGTTTAAGGTTTTACTGCAGGAAAGCTCAAAGGGTCATTAGCTCTGCTCTGTTTTACAGCTTAAGTACAGAGCATGGTTTGTAAACTGCAAATATGATAGAATGATGCAATGTTATAAAAAAAAAAAAACATGAAACTGAAAATAAAAATATGAGACTCTTTTCTTTGGAATGAATGTTGTATTCATTATGTGTACAACACATACAATTCATTACATCATACGTTTATTTTCACTTCACTGTCACTTTAAAAGGAGGTCAGGTTTGATGTTGCCTGCATTGGACATACAGTCTACTTACCTGTGTACTACATACAGTGGCTTGCAAAAGTATTCGGCCACCTTGAAGTTTTCCACATTTTGTCACATTACTGCCACAAACATGAATCAATTTTATTGAAATTCTATGTGAAAGACCAATACAAAGTGGTGTACACGTGAGAAGTGGAACGAAAATCATACATGATTCCAAACATTTTTTACAAATCAATAACTGCAAAGTGGGGTGTGCGTAATTATTCAGCCCCCTGAGTCAATACTTTGAAGAACCACCTTTTGCTGCAATTACAGCTGCCAGTCTTTTAGGGTATGTCTCTACCAGCTTTGCACATCTAGAGACTGAAATCCTTGCCCATTCTGCTTTGCAAAACAGCTCCAGCTCAGTCAGATTAGATGGACAGCGTTTGTGAACAGCAGTTTTCAGATCTTACCACAGATTCTCAATTGGATTTAGATCTGAACTTTGACTGGGCCATTCTAACACATGGATATGTTTTGTTTTAAACCATTCCATTGTTGCCCTGACTTTATGTTTAGGGTTGTTGTCCTGCTGGAAGGTGAACCTCCTCCCCAGTCTCAAGTCTTTTGTAGACTCCAAGAGGTTTTCTTCCACGATTGCCCTGTATTTAGCTCCATCCATCTTCCCATCAACTTTGACCAGCTTCCCTGTCCCTGCTGAAGAGAAGCACCACCAGAGCATGATGCTGCCACCACCATATTTGACAGTGGGGATGGTGTGTTCAGAGTGATGTGCAGGGTTAGTTTCCTGCCACACATAGCGTTTTGCATTGTGGCCAAAAAGTTCCATTTTGGTCTCATCCGACCAAAGCACCTTCTTCAACATGTTTGCTGTGTCCCCCACAAGGCTTGCAGCAAACTGCAAACAGGACTTCTTATGCTTTTCTGTTAACAATGGCATTCTTCTTGCCAGTCTTCCATAAGAGCCAACTTTGTGCAGTGCATGACTAATAGTTGTCCTATGGACAGATTCCCCCACCTGAGCTGTAGATCTCTGCAGCTCGTCCAGAGTCACCATGGGCCTCTTGACTGCATTTCTGATCAGCGCTCTCCTTGTTCGGCCTGTGAGTTTAGGTGGACGGCCTTGTCTTGGTAGGTTTACAGTTGTGCCATACTTCTTCCATTTCTGAATGATCGCTTGAACAGTGCTCCGTGGGATGTTCAAGGCTTTTTGAAATCTTTTTGTAGCCTAAGCCTGCTTTAAATTTCTCAATAACTTTATCCCTGACCTGTCTGGTGTGTTCTTTGGACTTCATGGTGTTGTTGCTCCCAATATTCTCTTAGACAACCTCTGAGGCCGTCACAGAGCAGCTGTATTTGTACTGGCATTAGATCACACACAGGTGCACTCTATTTAGTCATTAGCACTCATCAGGCAATGTCTATGGGCAACTGACTGCACTCAGACCAAAGGGGGCTGAATAATTACGCACACCCCACTTTGCAGTTAGTGATTTGTAAAAAAATGTTTGGAATCATGTATGATTTTCGTTCCACTTCTCACGTGTACACCACTTTGTGTTGGTCTTTCACGTGGAATTCCAATAAAATTGATTCATGTTTGTGGCAGTAATGTGACAAAATGTGGAAAACTTCAAGGGGGCCAAATACTTTTGCAAGCCACTGTATGTAAGGCCTCTTTCATATGGATGGCTGAACTGCGCACTTGCCGAGCAGTTCACCATCCTGTCTGCTGCCAATGAGCGTCATTTCGTGCAATTTACATGCAGCTGAATGGCAGCAGTTTTAAAGAGGGGCCAAGGTGGGTTAAAAGAAAAAAGTAGGCTACCTGATCTGCAGGGCTGAGCGAATCAGGTAGCCACAAAAACCGCCGCTCCTCGCTGCAATGGCCCACTTTCACTTGCCTGAACCCTGGATCACGACGCTGCACTGAGAGACTGTGTTGTCTCTCATAGGGCTTGATTCACAAAGCCGTGCAAACTGTTCAGAACGGGTGTGCTAAACAGTTAGCACGTGAAGTGCCGTTCGCGGACTTTTGCGCGCGCAAAGTGCCGCGATTCGCGCGATCACGGACTTTTGAGCGCGCAATTTGCCGCGATTCGCGGCAAATTGCGCGTAAAAGTCCACAAACGGCAGTTCACGTGCTAACTGTTTAGCACACCCGTGCTAAACAGTTTGCACGGCTTTGTGAATCAAGCCCTAAGCGTGCAGGGAGGGGGGGTAGCGACAGGAGGCGTTTCCCCTCTGTTTACCTCTCAGTTAGCGACAAATCTTGTTGCTAAACTCGGGGGGCTATAGCGCAGCGGGGGGGGGGGGGGCAGAGAGCGGCGGTGGGAGGACACAGAGCCATGTCATTAGGCAGAGAACATGCCTCTGTGTCCCATCTGCCCGCCAAAGATCCACCTCGGGTTTTCTTTAACACCACACGCATCAGCGCTTGGCACCTAGATGTGACTCTATGTGGGGGTCGCCTGCCCAGCGACTACACTGAACTCTAACAAATGCCCAGCCAGTGCAGGAGAGCAGCTGACAGGCGGTGAATTCAGCCACCTGCATTTTTGTATAGCGTTTAAAAAAAAAAGATACAACCTGCTGCTACTTCTTAGGTACATCTTAGTTATAATATGGCTTTTACAAGTAAGCAGGCAGAAAAAAATGACTTGTAAACAGGGCTTATTTTTAAATGTCACTAGATCAATGAACATGTGTAGTAGAGAGCGGCGTTTATTTGTAAGGTTGTAAAATGACTTGCCTGGCTAATACAGCAAGAGCAAATGCCGATTCAAGCTATGAGGAGGTCCGAAGAAAATAAAAAAATAAAAAATAAACATTTACTTACCTGGGGCTTCCTCCAGCCCATGGCAGCCATCCTGTGCCCTCGCCGCAGCTCCGCACCCAGCCGGAGGCTCGGGGTCCCCTCCGTTGTAGATGCCGACCTCGCCAGGTCTGCATCTTCTGCGCCTGCGCGAGCACCGCTTGCGATCGTGCTGACGTGGTCTGGAGTGTTCTGCGCAGGTGAAGTAGTTCTGCTCCTGAGCAGAACACTCTAGACCACATGACTGCGCTCGCCAGTGGCGGTCGAGCAGTCGCAGTAGATGCCGGTTGACATCTGTAAAGGAGGGGACCCCGGGACACCCCAGGAGCTGCAGCAAGAGACATATTGGCTGCCAGGAGCTGGAGGAAGCCCCGAGTAAGTAGATCTTTTTTTTTTTAAATGGCTCGCGTCTGTCCTTTAAGGAATAACTACATTTTTGTAAGGGTCCTTTCACACCAAGTCCATTGCATTGGGTTGCAATAAACAATTTTATTGCAATGCAATGCTATGATATTATGATATTCCTATGGGGCCTTCACATAGATTGCTGTGCATTAACGGGGAAAAGCACGCTTTACAGTGGCAGTAAAGCATACTTGCATAGTACTGAATGCTTCACTGTACAGTCACACCGCATATGTGATGCGTGGTGCGACTTTTTGACAGCGTTGCATTGGGTTAGTATTGCACCGTGTGAAAGGGCCATAAGGATCACATAAACTCTACACAAAACAAATGCAGTTCATGTTCTTGGCCACATGGTGTGCTATTTGTAAATACTGTACTGTACTAATTAAATAGAGGCTACATATTAACCAATCCCCTTTATGCATCACTGCACTGTCGGGATGGAGAGGCTTGTGCAGCTCTGTGAAGCTATGAGTTATGCCATGCAGGGCCACCCAAGATGGACAGGTCATAGCAGAGAGTTCAGACAAAATGTGAATCCCTAGTGGAAATATCAACCCATTTTAGTATCTTTGCCAACAAAACCAGATGGACATTGTGAAGAGTAGCCCATGGGATCGCAATGAGTCAGACTTGATTGAATAACAATAATCACTCTAGGTCAGGGCTGGGTAAACTATGTAGCTGGCTCATTGTCATTGGTAGTCTTTTCCTACCTCTCTGCAAAGTTGTCTGTGGTGTAATAAGATGTTTAACTTTCTCAATCAAACTTTCCAGCGGCAATCTCCATGGCCACAGAGGCCTCATGCTACACACCCTCAGTATGTGCAGCGTGTCACATGACGCTGCTGTAACCATGGAGATTGCGGCTGGAAGATGCGATTGGCTGAGTTAAAGGATACCCGAACTGACATGTGACATGATGAGATAGACATGTATATGTACAGTCCCTGGTACACAAATAACTATGCTGTCTTCCTTTTTTTCTTTCTCTGCCTGAAAGCGTTAAATATCAGGTATGTAAGTGGCTGACTTAGTCCTGACTCAGACAGGAAGTGACTACAGTGTGACCCTCCCTGATAAGAAATTTCAACTATAAAACACTTTCCTAGCAGAAAATGGCTTCCGAGAGTAAGAAAAAGGTAAAAAGGGGAATTTCTTATCAGTGAGGGTAACAATGTAGTCACTTCCTGTCTGAGTCAGGAATGAGTCAGCCACTTCCATACCTGATATTTAACTCGTTCAGGCAGAGAAAGTAAAAAAGGAACACAGCATAGTTATTTGTGTGCTAGGCACTGCACATACCCATGTCTATCCCATCATGTCACATGTCACCTCGGGTATCCTTTAAACCTATCGTAATGCACCTGCTTGCAACTGGAGGGAGAGACGGAGGAGAGGAGAGCGCAGGCATGCTAGAGGAATGCGTCCTCCAGCCAAAAAAGGTTTGCCCAGACTTGGTCTACGTGGTGTAGACACATTAGGCTGATGTGTGGACCGAGGCACAGACATAGGTAGAAGCAAGTCACTATTACATTAATAAAGTACATTGCTGAAGAACACATGCACATTCTCCTAACATAGATCTGAGGTGTCCTGCAGTGGTGTAGCTAAGGAGCTATGGGCCCCACCCCGGTGCAAGTTTTACATTGCCCCCCCTCCCCCCCCCCCCCGAAAGCACCCAACACATAACAAATGATACGGCACACCAAAAACTGCCAAGTATAACCACAGTATGAGAGGAGCAAGAAGGGGATGGCGAACAGTTTGTTAATGATTACTACTATTCTAAGCATCTACATAAGGGATTATTACAAGCACAGGACCAATAAAAAAACTAATACTGATGGAAGGGATGGCCCTATGGGGCCCCTCTGGCCTAAGGGCCCCAGTGCAGTCGCAACCTCTGCACCCCCTATTGCTACACCACTGGTGTCTTGGATTAATTAAAGCAAGAGTTTAGCCGTAGCTAATTATACACACTTAATATTATTTTGTATTAATTATACATGAAACTCTTTGCAAAAGACTTAGCAATAAAAAAGTAGAATACTTGCTGCAACATGTCATGGTTTTCCCTCTCGTGTTTAGCAACTCACTGCTGCCTGTTCACTTCTAGTCAATTTTCTCTCTCCACCCCCCATCTGTTTAGTCATCTGGGCGTGCAAGAGGTAGATCAATGATTCTGCCTCCTGAAACCATGGCTATAAACAGATAGCTTATCAGAGCAGTGGGTCTCTAATAGGAAAGCTTGGCTTTAGATGGAGTGTAGGTGATAGTGAACAGGCAGCTGGGGGTTGCTGAGGAGTATAAGAGGATGTATAAATTGCTGCACCTGGTATTCCATACCTACCAACTTTTTGAGATGAGAAAGAGGGACACTTAAGCCACGCCCTTGCCACACCCCTGATCACGCCCCCAACACACCCCTAGTCATGCATTCCATAAAGATTTCATAAGAAAAATATGTTGTTTCATAATTCAAACCACACTGGTCCTTTCTATCCTGGTTCATTTTCCTTCATAGTAACATTTTAAAATTAGTAATATATCAATTTATAGGATGGAAATAAAGTTTACAGTCAAACACACACACATGTTTTTAGTAGCGATATATATACATTTACATAGAAAGAGGGACAAAGTCCTGAAAGAGGGACAAAATAGGAGGAAAGAGGGAGAGAGGGACAGGGTTCCCAAAGAGGGACTGTCCCCCAAAAAATGGGACAGTTGGGAGCTATGGGTATTCTTTCTGACTCTATGGAGAGTAGAAGCAAGACGGGTGACTTCTGCCTTGTCAGGAGTGTGAGAATTATGTTACAGTAGGGGATAGCAGAATATACTGTAGGTAAAATTACCGATGTTCTATTTTCTGGCACCCATTTCCCCAGGCACAATGCCCAGTCGCAATATTAGAATACCGGCTATATTCGGTGCTATTTTACAGGTGCACATTTTGCCAGGGTTTACTGAATCAACCTCCTAGAATCTTTGAGGTCCGTAATGGACAATATTACGGCATTGCATCAATTGCGGCATAGCGGGTTGCAATGCAGTTAACCAGGTAACGCATGCGTTTATATTGGTAGTGAGGCATTCATTGTACTGTACGCCTCACTGTGTGTTCGCACCACAGTGGTAACGTGTGGTGCGATATTTTGGCTACACTGGGATCTGATCGCAACCCAGCTGACCAACTCCAGTGAAAATAACATAATGAACTAAACTGCTAAATTTTTGCAATAATTATGTATAAATGTTTTAGCCAGTGTTTGCCCATTGTAAAATCTTTCCGCTTCCTGATTTACATTCTGACATTTATCACATTTTTACTGCTGGCAGGTGATGTCAGTGAAAGGAGATGCTGCTTGCTTTTTTGGCAGTTGGAAACAGCTGTTATTTCCCCCAATGCCACAAGGCTCCCACAGTGTGATGTCAGCACCAAGTTCAATCCTTGGTTATGGTTTCCCTTTAAAGCAAAGCACATGCATAAGAAAAAAAATGCTTTGTTTACTCCTATGGAATTTCCCACTGCTTCGAAATCCTTCAAAACAATTCACAACCCTGCATTTTTTAAATATCTGTCATTTTTTAATTCAGAATGTGTGAACAGGCCCTAATAATGGCTGCGGCAGACTTGGCATAGCGGAGCTCATTTGCCAGCATGTACTCTAAACTAAAAAGGAGTAGGGAGACCAAACTAAGGTCCATTTTACGGTCGTTATTTTACAGAAAATGTTTTGTTTATTAAAAAAAAAGCAATGTGTAGAGTAGCTAGTCAGTCTTGTGGTTTTTTTTGGTTGTTGTTTTTTTACATATAAGTGATGCGTTTGGGGAGAGTTTATGGTCCTCTAACATCTCTGGCAGAATCATTTCCTGGAGTACAAGTGAGAAAGCAATGAAAATCAGCTGGCGTCACATTAATTGGTGATTAAATCTGAAGTTACTCATAACACAGTGAATAAATATGCGAAAACCTGATGTCACGCCAGGGGAAAAAATACAGAAAGCGCGCTCCGCAGGGAGCCTATTAATTTAAAGGTAAATAAGGAATCATTACTCACAGGGGAAACTATAATGAAAAAAGTCATGCCCCAGCATGCACCGGGGCTTTTGTATGCAGCAGGTATGGGAAAGGCCATGGTATTCTTTATATTTACAAATGAACAATGTAAGGTAGTGTCTGAACCTATGCTATATCTGACCTATGCTATATCTGCACTATGCTATATCTGACCTATGCTATATCTGCACTATGCTATATCTGCCCTAAGCTAGATCTGACCTATGCTATATCTGCCATAAGCTATATATGCCCTAATGCTATATCTGCCCTATGCTATATCTGCCCTATGCTATATCTGCCCTATGCTAGATCTGACCTATGCTATATCTGCCATAAGCTATATATGCCCTAATGCTATATCTAACCTATGCTATATCTGCCTAGTGCTATATCTGCCCAATGCTATATCTGCCCAATGCTATATCTGCCCTAATGCTATATCTGCCCTATGCTATATCTGCACTTTGCTATATCGGCCCTATGCTAGATCTGCCCCTATGCTAGATCTGCCCTATGCTAGATCTGCCCTATGCTAGATCTGACCAATGCTATATCTGCCCTAAGCTATATCTGCCCTAATGCTATATCTGCCCTATGCATGCTATATCTGCCCTATGCTATATCTGACCTATGCTATAGCTGCCCTATGCTATATCTGCACTATGCTATATCGGCCCTATGCTATAGCTGCCCTATGCTATATCTGCACTATGCTATATTGGCCCTATGCTATAGCTGACCTATGCTATATCTGCACTATACTATATCGTCCCTATGCATGCTATATCTGACCTATGCTATATCTGTCCTATGCTATATCTGTCCTATGCTATATCTGTCCTATGCTATATCTGTCCTATGCTATATCTGTCCCCTATGCTATATCTGTCCTATGCTATATCTTCCCTAATGCTATATTTGCCTTAATGCTATATATGCGCTATGCTATATATGCCATAATGCTATATCTGCCCTAGGCTATACCTGCCCTATGCTACATTTAACTGATGCTATATCTGACCTATGCTATATGGATAATTGATTCTGTATGCAGGAAAAGCATTTTTTTAATTCTGAGAAACACAAATGATTAAACTCTGACATTTACAGTAAAAGTATACTGCCCCGTGTCCTGGAAAAAGCACCATTGTATGTTGCCTATAATCCCTATTGCTGCCATGGCACTGTTTACTCGAAGCATAGTCCCAGGCTGGCTTTGTGTAGAGAACCTCTAGGCGCGCAAAACGTCAGCAGAGAGGCAGGCTATCTGGATGATATTACACGCAAATACCACCTATGTTCTAAAGTTAGCATTAACCATAGCATATAATCAACAGTTAAAATCATTTGAGTGGTTTTAAAGGTACTGGAAGGGTTAACACTCAAGCTTTTCAATTCATTTAGTTGCTAACTGATAAGCTTGCCATTGGCAGCATTATCAGATAATGATTGTGCTGGAAGTGGACTACTTGCATGTAGGGGCCTGATGCATTAGGGGCCTTTTCCCCACAGGGAATATGCATCTATATAACCTCCCCCAAGTATCTATCCAGTATTTTGTAATCCCCAATAGCTCTAATCTCCATGCATGTGCAATTAGCTGCACAAAACAGACAGTATTGCAACTCTGGAGGAGCATCACCTGCACTAATTAGAAAACTGCTTCAACACATGCTGTATTGACCAAAAGCTGAGTTATGCATGTGGCTGTGGCTGCAGATAAAATAAAAGTGACAGATTTGAAATAATGGTTAATATTAACACCTTTGAACTGAGGGAACTGTTCTTTTATGAACAAGAGTGGATTATGACTTTGACACTGCTTTTCACCACCCAGGAGCCATTATTTGAGATAATCAACTGCATATCTTCACATGATCACAGCAGTTCTTATTGACAAAACTTCACTTACTAATAGTGTTAATCATCTTTTGCCAGGAGGCAGACATTTTGCTTCCAGGGTGTAATGGTTTGCTTGTGCCTACTTAAAAAATCCAGGTGGAGCATTGATTTACCACCCCATTTAAAGCGCCATTTAAAGCACCACCACCAGGATGTCTAAGTTACAGTGTAGGAGACTGATCTGTGCAAGAAAAGAGCCGCTGACCCTGATTTCAAATTGCTTTGTTAAGCAGGGAAGTCCCATGATTGGGGGAAAATCCTGATTACTGATTGAAACAAAAGTAGCACGTAAGTGTGCGCTAGCTGCACCGTCCCATCAGGAATACACTTACACTTGAGATGATGATTTGTACTGATTGCCTGCAAATGGCTGGAGATGCTGCTTTTTAAACATGGACTTCATCAGGGAAAATGTTTATAAGATATCCCTGCAAAGTCTATATCATATTTTATTTATTATTTGTATTTTTTAAGAAAAAAAAACACATCATAGTCCCTCAGATCTTTTTATTTCCTGGGCCTGTTTAAGCTGGAATGGGCCCTGAAGCAAAGGTAACCTGGCCCCCCCCCCTCCCCAGCAAATTCAGCAGGGCAGCTGAGCTGTGCTTTCTGGGGACCCTGCACAATTTGTGGCAATATTGTAACTCACCTGTCCCAGCACACTGCTCCGTCTGAGCTCCCCGTCTTCATCCTCTTTCCTGCCTCTTCTCAGTGACTCAGCACATGTTTTGCGTAAGGTCACGCAACGGGTCATGGAAAAAAGGCAGCCCATGGGGATAAAGATATGGAGCACAGACAGAGCAGAGTGTCAGAAAAAGTTGAGTTGCAATCCTGCCAAAAACTGGTGCTCAGCCCTGGGGATAAGTCAGGGGGAGATCTGCGGGGTCCCAGTAGCGATCGGTGGCTGTGAGCCCCCTTTGCCTTAAAAGTAGCATCGGCCCTGTTTATTTCATACATTAGCCAGGCAGGTTTGCAGGCCAGGAGGTCAGAACACTCAAGCGCATCACCAATGGCAACTGCATGGCTTCAATATTGGGAGATATTTTGCAAGGGGTTGGAAAAACCTCCCCTCCACCAGAAAGCACACTTGTCCCAATGCTCAGGACAATGCACTCCATGTTCATGTCCCTCAAAAAAGACACTGGGGGATACTGAATGGGAGCATGTTGGTGCCATAGCCAAGCCTGCTCTGGTGAATAGTCAACCTAATTACATAAAGGGTTAAGCGTTAAAAACAGTTACGCCTCTTTCAGACTGGCGGCTGAACTGTGTGCTTGTGTAGCAATTCAGTGTTCTGTCTGGCACCCATGTGTGCAATTTGGGTGTGATGGAGGCTTTCCTGTTAGGGACTTCAGGCTTGACACCTGGGAAAAGGGAAGTTGATACATTTTATTTAAGGACACTATTGGACTATAGACGTAAAACGGTGGAGGCACCCAAAAGGTATAAAACAATTAAAACAATATAAAAAGGAGAGGTATGGTAAGCTTACCTCCCCTATAGTGAAGTAGCATATGTAGAAATCAAAAACTCAGTTGAGATCTTCAAGAGTACTGTATATTGCAGAAAAGGTTCAGACAATGCATTTCTCGGGTATCTCCCACTTTATCAGGTCAATAAAAACCATCAAAAAGTGCCTCTTAGCCAAAATGTAGTAGGCTTGAGCGCCTCAATCTATCAAAAAGTGCCTCTTACCCGAAATGCTTGAGCGCCTCAATGATTGTATAGAGTCATCACTATTATGAATTTTACATAGCAGGTGACACACCTATTTGCATCCTAAAAGTTATAATTTGTTACTTCCTTTCAGCCAATGTGCATTGAAATTATACACAGAGCCTTCTGAATAGTAAGAATATTTTATGCTGAAATGTGTATTCTTAACCCATTAAAAATTTATTTAAACTGAGTATTCATGTTTATCATACATCTATATAAAAAATTACCAAACTAATTATTATAGCAACAATGTCTATATTCCGTCTAAAATCTAAGATCTTTACGACTTACCTCCTCCTTTTCAGCAGACACCAGGTCTTGCCACTCCTCGATGACATGAGCCAGATCCACAGTGTTCATGTGGACGCGTGCCTCCCCAATGGCGTCATGTTTAGAGAAACGGTCAAAGTCATATACTGACATCACTAAAGTTTTACCTCCCAACTCTGCATAGGGAATCTGCAGAAAAAAAACAAAAAAACTCAACAAAACAAGAACATGTAGATAGGAATAGGTAGAGTAAAGGCCCTTTTACACTTATTCAGTTGCTCTCCGTTATAACTGAAAGAAAACTGATTTTCAAAGTAATGCCCATGTTTTCCTATGACACCTTTCACATTTAACGCGTTTTAACTGAAATCTTTTTCAAAATGCATTGCTGTGAAAAAAAAGCGTACTAATGCGTACGAACGCGTACTAATGCACACTAACGCACACCAACTGATTAAGTGTAAATGGGCCCTTAGGCTGCTTTCACACTATGCAAATTGCATTGCAATGTGACGCAACCGCAACCTAACGTAGCTGAATTGTCGCATCACATGGTAATGTTGCCTTGCAACAATACAGTAAGACATACAATACAATAAAAGTATGCCTCACTGCCACTGAAAACACGCACGTTGCCCTGTAAAGCACTGCATGTTGTGCGTTATCCTGAAGGGACGCACAGCATCAATGATGTGCCAATGTGAATCTATCATAGAAATATCATTGCATTGCAATGGGCACAGTATGAAAGGAGACCATGTTCACAATGGGTGTTACGTTGGATTCTTTGTAAAAGCAGGAATGCAATGGAATGCAAAATTCTCACCTCACATTATGTGCGCTTTGCCTCGCATACAGTGAAGCATACAGTCAATGAAAAGAATGATCCACTACCTACACTTTACAGCACCCCCCTCCACACACACCTACACCAAATACTAACCACCCCCACCCGCTATCCCTGACACTAACCTCCCCTACCTATGCATAACACTAAGCCCCTTACCTACACCTAACAATAACTGATCGCGAGTGCCTTTCCTCAGCCAATTCAGGTTCAGCTGTACCCCAGGCCCAGATTACTCACGCCTGATATTTTCTCTGACTGTGTTTAGAGTTTGAGTACATTATGGCTGAACTCTGTGTTCTGCTTACTGACCTGTGACCTCCACCGCCAATGTCTATCTACATGATAGCTGAGCTCCGGGCAACACTTTCTGTCCCACAGTTCAGCTACTTGCTAGCTGAACTCTGACTGCCACCACCACTATTGCCAACACTATCTAGAGTTCGGCTACCTGACAGTCGAACTCCAAGTGCTACAGTCGCTATCCAGAGTTAGGCTTCTTGATAGCACAACTCTGAGTGCTACCACCACTATCTCCAATACTATCCAGAGTTTGGCTACCTGACAGTCGAACTCCAGCTGCTGCAGTAGCTATCTCTGTCGCTATCCAGAGTTAGGCTACTTGATAGCAAAACTCTCAGCACTGCCGCTGCTATCTCTGCTGCTTTCCAGAGTTTGGTTACTTGATAGCCAAACTGCATGTTCTGCTGCTTGCAGACCCCCAGCGCCTTAAATATACAGTTGGAGCTGCCATAGCCGCAATTTACATTGTGGCCTATGGTGGCGGCCAGTTTACCAACTGGGCCAAATTAACAGATTCTCCTCATAAGTATGGACCATGTGCGCTGGTAATGCTCAGGAGGTGGAGCCCCACATTTTTGCATGCATGCAACAGGTTGTGGCTCTCTAAATGTACATATGCCTGTTTTTGAATTGAAATGTTTAGTAGAGTTCAGCGAAGCACCCTTCTCATTCCATCTGTTTGTATGTACCACTCAGGGGAGCAATACAGATCAAGGTTTGATGATGTTGTTAGTGCAAGGTATTTTAGACATAGCTTCTACTATTATTTAAATGATCAATGATACAATTGGGATTTAGTAGTCTTCTGTATTACTTTAAGTACCTCATTCCAGATAAATAAACCTTCTCCACTTGAAGGTATAAGACAAAAGACCTCAGTTAAAGGGACTTTTTTGTGGAAAAAATTAGGGAAAATACCTTAAATGTGAAAGTCTCGTTGAAGGTTGGGTTGAGGGTCTTGCGGTGAACTTTAGTTTCATACTTCTTCTTTTTGTCAGGGAGGAGGAATACTTTGACATAAGGATCAGACGTCCCACCGATGTCCAAAGCTGGCAGATCCGCAGCTTGGATAATTCCCACAACCAGCTGTAAAAGGAAGCATTGGGAATGTTCATTTGCCTATGATAGACCAGATTATATTTGACATGACTGGAGCAGGGGTTTTAAACTTGTTATGTGGTACAGACAGATACAGTAAGTAATGATTAAAAGGGTACCTATAATCACCAAGAAGGGGGAGAGGTAACATATTTCCCTTAGTAGAGGCACGGCTCTGGATCCCTTGCTTTCCAGTCCTCCATGCACCCCCTTGTTCCACTGCCAGTTTGAATGTACCACTGGCAGCTTCTATGGGTCTCCACAAAAGGCTACAGAAGTACTCGGGTTTTAGAGATGCTCTTAGACCTTCCAAGGAGTAGTGATAGTCATATCTAGGAGAACTCATGGAGAAACATGTGATTTGTTTGATCAGCTGATAGATTAGAAAAGCTCTGATTTGCTGTAATCACATCCTGCTTTAGCACATGATCATGACTAGCAAATCAGAGACTTACATATCTGTCACCTGACCAAACTGATCACATGCATCTCCATGAGTCCTCCTAGACATGACCATCACTGCAGAGGAGACCTAAAGACTTATTCTACATTTAAGTTGGACACTGGAACGAATTGCTCCTCGGTGGAGCAAGGAGTCACAGAGAGGACTGGGAAGGCTCTAAGGGTTTCAGAGCCTTACTTCTTGTTAGGTGCATATGTAACTCACCCCCCCCCCCCCCCGCCCCCTCCTGGTGGTTACAGGTATCTTTTAAGCAAAACATATGCATACATATTATAGTAAAATTACTGGACATATATGCAGCAATTAAGATAAAGTATTTTGCCTTTTATTTTTCGACTCTTCTAGGCCGTCCTGAACGCCACAGTACAGTTGTAGCTGCAGTACGTCTATTATTATCTAGTTTCCCAGCGCTTAAATCCATCAAATATAATTTATATAAATAATGGTGTTTATACAAAATATATTTGGACTGCAAATGAGAAGCCAAATGGATTAAGCTAGACTTCCCATGCCAAGAGATTTGCGCATTGTATCTTCATATAGAAGTCCAGGCCTTACCATGCCAAGAGATTTGCACATTGTATCTTCATATGGAAGCCCAGGCCTTACCCGCCATATTGGAGCAACAGCTTTCACATACCTGCCCACTCTGAAAGTCATAATCCAGGGAGTACTGCAGCTTCCCCAGCTTCTCCTGAGGCTTCTCTTCTTTCCCATCTCCCAGCAGCGAGGGGTCCAGATCCTCAACATCTGGCTGCACCTGCAAATGATAGCATGTCAGTTCCTTGCTCAGAGCTTCACACTCGCTACAGTTCCACAAAAACATGCTCAGCTGGTGCTGGTATCTCAATACACAGTCGGTGGAAATAAAAAGAAAAAAAAGGGAAAAATAAGGTCAGTTTATTAAATCAATGGTGAGAACAAAGACTACTGTCAGACTGTAATAACCCAACGGGACTAATTTAATTTTAGACCAGTATAAAACACTGTAGCAATTGAGGTAGTAGAATCTGCAGCTGAGCAGCCAAATGATGCAGAGGATCCTAAAGGACCTCATTTGCTACAATTAAAAGCATATCCCCCCACTCTCCTGTGGATGTATCTATCCAACTTCTATCTAGGAGGAACTATCCTTCCTCCAGAGCACAAGCAGACTTGTTTCACTCTAATGACTGATGTCATTTGTCACTTCTGCCCTCTGATTGGCTAACAGAGGGGTAAATCTGGGGATGGCTGCACAAGTTATTTTTTCTATTGTTAGACTGGAAGAGCTATGCTGGTAATTACCCCTGGAGGAGGGTGGACATCTTGTTGCAGTTCATCTGCCTACTGCTCTCCTGCTTCAAGTGAACATGTATCAGAAAGCATAACAAAACCAAATCTACTTATGGATAACGAAAGGGGAAATCAAGAGCACACTATAGTGAAGACCTGTATTGATAAAGAATTTCCTACAGTGAAATAATAATCACACAGGTTAAGAAGCCACTCTCTGCAGGTATGGAAATAAGACATTACACCCCTTCACCAAGGGTGAACAAAAGTTTTCAGATATTTGAAAAACAGACAAAACAATCCTTCTGTTGTAGCAGTATCACACTCTTCACCTATGGGTTGGAGGGATTGCATTGGAGGTTAATGCTGCTGTACAAACAGTTGGTGGCGTTCTGTAGTCACATGACAAGCAGTGCAGGGAGAGAAGAGGTAAACCTGACAAATGCAAGTTAAATTACACTGAAAGAATACCATGTGTGCCTTATAAAAGCAAATGTCTGTTACTTTCTGGATGACCCTCCTGCAATTTGACTATTGGGAGAGGGCCAAGACACCCTGAGAGCATTTTATTTATAAAAGGCACTGTGAAAATCTTGAGATTTGTTCTTTGGTTTCCAGGAAACCCCTAACTGCATCACAGTAGGATAATCCACTATGGCTGCAGCTATGCCCTTGACACGGACAGGGTTAATTTCTTTTTTTTTCCTTCACACAAGAAGAAACACAATGAGACAAGAAAATGAGACACTTGGTGATGACAGGTAGATGTGAAGACAAAGAGAGAAGAGTGAAGATCACAAGTGACACTCTGAGTGACTAATGAGCATGTACTGTATGAATAGCATTGTTAGAAGTAATTCTCCAAAAATGAAAGAAAACTGGTAAAAAAAAACAAGATCGAGGAGGACAAAAGATAATTTCATTTTCAAACAGAGGCGATTGCTGAACCCTCATGTGAAATGAAGTGTCAGAGAACCGCATGATGTCTGGCAAGAAACATTCACAATGTGCAGCATTTAATTCTGGCGGATCTGGAGCTGCAGACAGAGGAATGTCCTCTGCATTGTTTTCAGGTGAATAGCCACCTTCTTGAAGACTTATTTATATTTTCTACAAGAGAACAAGTAAATTCGCTGGGAAACGGTATGCCTTGTACTCCCTGCTATTTCATCAGGGGGTAAATCAGGGACAGCGGGGACCACCAATGATTCATCACAATACCAAAGTAAAATGTAATTTCTATAAAGGTTTATTTCTAAAAAGAATAAGGTAAAATGGGATTCATGGTTCGGAGCTCAGCTGTTTAGGGATGGAAATATTTTGATGGATTATACTTAAGTGCATTGCGATCGAATTACAAAACAATAAGGAACCTCAGCTCACTCCTACCAAGCAAGAAATAGTGCCTGTGTTTATAATATAATCAAAAACAGATATATCAGCTGTGCATATCTGAGGATATATGAGAAGTAATAGAAACCTGTCCAAACTTTTGAACACACGTTCCCTGATCTACAGTATATTGTAGGTATCCTACCTGATAAGCCAAAACATATTTGAACAAAGATTTTGTAGGTCCACCTTATGCTGCCAAAGTCCTGGCCCAAAGGTGTAATTACTGGGGGTACAGTCCATGTAGCTGCAGGAGGCCCAAGGCTGTGGGAGATCCCAATTACGCCCAAGGCTGTGGTGGACCCCAATTACTCACCTTCCCTTCCTCCAACACTGGCCCTCCCTCCATGACAGGTGTTGTTGTGGCCACATTAGCTAGGGGTCATATGAGTAATAGTAGTAACATTATTTTTGGGCAATGTTCTTTTTGGTCATACTTATAATATGACCACCAGCAGATGGGTCCCCAGGTCACTGTAAGCATAGGTATATACACTGGCATCCATTTTGTGAATAGCTTCCATTTTGATCTTCTCAGGCTTTCAACTCAGGCCTTCAACAGACAAATATATTTGCCATGAGGGGAGGGGAAACGTAGTGTGAATGTTGGATGGACCCCAAGAAAGCTTTTCTGCGAACCTCCATGATTTTTTGTTCTGAACCATCAAGGCAGGGAGTTCACATGACCCCTGAAAGTGTCCTGTGGTATCTGGCACAAATATGTTGGCAGCTTATCCTTGATGTCCTAAAAGTTTAGGTGGGGTGTCCATTGATTTAATTTTTTTCCAGCAGATCCCACAAAAGCGGAACTCTGATCAAGATCTGTAAAATGTGGAGGCCAAAGAAAATTTGATTAATAAGGTTAAGCCACCTTCTTCCATTGCCCCATGGTCCAGTTCTGATGCTCATGTTTCTACTGTAGATGCCTTTGGCAGAAGACAGGGGTCATCATGGCTTCTCTGACTAGTCTGTGTCTAGGTAGCTACATACACAATGAGCTACATGTAACTGTGAGTTCTAACACCTTTCTCTCAGGCCCAGAACTATGCCTTTTGGCAAATTTTCTGTTGGGTTTGGACCAACCTTGCAGTGGGAGGTCCAATTCCCTGTGCAGTAACAAACTCATTGCTGTAATAGATGCTTTCTCACCAAAGAAATTCAGTACCTAGACCCAACAATCTCATTGACAGGTTACTAGTTAAGACATCGCCATTCCCTGTCTTCTGTAGATGCAACCAAGTCTATTACCTCTTCTGGCTGCCCCTGGGCCAAGCCCTGATTAAAGTGCACACTGCTTTTAACATTAACCAAAAAGAACATGTAAAATATAAAAAGAACAAAAGTGTGTTAAATCTGGGGTGGGGTTTGCTCTTTTTTTGCTATTGTCGGGCCCACTCTTGCTCTTAGGTTAAAGAAAATACTGTATACTAATATGTATTTTGTCAGTATTAAAAAATAAATTTATGTTAAATTATGTTAGTACATAATTTAATATAAATGATGTTAGTACATGCTCTTATAATATCTCGTCTGGACTATTGTATACTGCTTTGTGGACTACCAACTAACAGACTGCCACCACTCCAATCTACAGTGGTGTGAAAAACTATTTACCCCCTTCCTGATTTCTTATTCTTTTGCATGTTTGTCACACTTAAATGTTTCTGCTCGTCAAAAACCGTTAACTATTAGTCAAAGATAACATAATTGAACACAAAATGCAGCTTTAAATGATGGTTTTTATTATTTAGTGAGAAAAAAAACTCAAAACCTACATGGCCCTGTGTGAAAAAGAAATTGCCCCCTGAACCTAATAACTGGTTGGGCCACCCCTAGCAGCAATAACTGCAATCAAGCGTTTGCGACAACTTGCAACAAGTCTTTTACAGCGCTCTGGAGGAATTTTGGCCCACTCATCTTTGCAGAATTGTTGTAATTCAGCATTATTTGAGGGTTTTCTAGCATGAACCGCCTTTTTAAGGTCATGCCACAACATCTCAATAGGATACGGGTCAGGACTTTGACTAGGCCACTCCACAGTCTTTTTTGTTTTTCTTCAGCCTGCCATTCAGAGGTGGATTTGCTGGTGAGTTTTGGGTCATTGTCCTGCTTCAGCACCCAAGATCGCTTCAGCTTGAGTTGACGAACAGATGGCCGGACATTCTCCTTCAGGATTTTTTGGTAGACAGTAGAATTAATGGTTCCATCTATCACAGCAAGCCTTCCAGGTCCTGAAGCAGCAAAACAACCCCAGACCATCACACTACCACCACCATATTTTACTGTTGGTATGATGTTCTTTTGCTGAAATGCTGTGTTACTTCTACGCCAGTTGTAACGGGACACGCACCTTCCAAAAAGTTCAACTTTTGTCTCGTCGGTCCACAAGGTATTTTCCCAAAAGTCTTGGCAATCATTGAGATTTTTTTAACAAAATTGAGACGAGCCTTAATGTTCTTTTTGCTTAAAAGTGGTTTGCGCCTTGGATATCTGCTATGCAGTCCGTTTTTGCCCAGTCTCTTTCTTATGGTGGAGTCGTGAACACTGACCTTAATTGAGGCAAGTGAGGCCTGCAGTTCTTTAGATGTTGTCCTGGGGTCTTTTGTGGCCTCTCGGATGAGTTTTCTCTGCACTCTTGGGGTAATTTTGGTCGGCCGGCCACTCCTGGGAAGGTTCATCACTGTTCCATGTTTTTGCCATTTGTAGATAATGGCTCTCACTGTGGTTCACTGGAGTCCCAAAGCTTTAGAAATGGCTTTATAACCTTTACCAGACTGATAGATCTCAATTACAGTACTTTTGTTCATTTGTTCCTGAATTTCTTTGGATCTTGGCATGATGTCTAGCTTTTGAGGTGCTTTTGGTCTACTTCTCTGTGTCAGATAGCTCCTATTTAAGTGATTTCTTCATTGAAACAGGTGTGGCAGTAATCAGGCCTGGGGGTGACTACAGAAATTGTGTAATAAATAATAAATAAAAGGTGTGATAAACCACAGTTGAGTTATTTTTTAACAAGGGGGGCAATCACTTTTTCACACAGGGCCATGTAGATTTGGAGGTTTTTTTTTCTCACTAAATAATAAAAACCATCATTTAAAACTGCATTTTGTGTTCAATTATGTTATCTTTGACTAATAGTTAACGGTTTTTGATGAGCAGAAACATTGAGTGTGACAAACATGCAAAAGAATAAGAAATCAGGAAGGGGGCAAATAGATTTTCACACCACTGTATACTGAACTCGGCTGCTCATCTCATTCATCTATCTTCTCGCTCCTCCTCTGTTGCTCCTCTCTGACAAGCTCTTCATTGGCTGCCAATTAACAAGAAGATCCAGTTCAAACTCTTAACTATAACTTACAAAGCTCTCCACAATCTCTCTCCCCTGTACATCTCCTCACTAGTTTCCAGACAGCAACCCAACCGCAATCTCAGATCTGCACATGAACTTCTTATGTCCTCCTCTGGTATCACCTCCTTGAATCCCCTTCCACAACACATCCATCACTCTCCAACCTTTGAAATCGTTAAACGCTCCCTCAAAACTCACTTTTACTGACAAACATACGCTCTAACTTAGGCCATTTCCTCTTGACCTCTGGCCAAGTTGTACTGCTTTCTAGATAACCTAAAAACACACTGCCTATAGCCTAGGTATGAATATTGTATGCTACCCCACCATTTGCCTCCCTCCCCCCCTCCTACCCTATATCTTTAGATTGTAAGCTTGCAAGGGCAGGGCTCTCCTTTTTGTGTCTTGGAATTGGTTATGCATTTTATCAGGGGCGTAACAATAGACCCTGCAAGAGATGCAACCACAGGGGGGCCCAGATGCCACAGGGGGCCCCGTGCTGAGAGACTGATAACTAAGGGTAAGAAAAGAAAAAACGTTGTGCTCTCTGCACAATTGTTCTAATGACTGCATCTGCTCAGCCACTGATAATGAATCATACAAAGTTTTGCAGACAAAGATCTGTAGACAGTCCCTATTCAGTGTTTAGCAGGCTCTTGTGTAAAGCGCTGTTCTGCTGGCAGGAGGGGGCTCCATCCAAAGTTTTGCAGGGGGGGGTGGGGGGGGGGGCAGTGATTTCTAGTTATGCCCCTGCATTTTATTCATCATGTTACTTGTCATTGTAATTACCAACTCTGTATTTTGTACCAATTCTGTATTTTGTACAAATTGTATATGTTGGGTATTGGTGTACACCATTTTTGTATTGTTTTGGACCCCATGTTTGTCTCTTACTTTGTACAGTGCCACGGAATATGTTATGGCTTTATAAATCAATAATAATAAATAACACATCTGATAGCACAGGCGCCTATTTCAGACCAATTAATGAAATTATTGGTTATTAGTTTAAATTGGCAACTTTATTTGAGCTGCAGCATTTCCTAGGAGTACTTCGAGGGATGTGTTTCCCATGAACTCATCTCAAGGGAGGTGATATAATGCCTGCCAGTTCCTTACAATGAAAACGGCCCCATGGGTGACTGTAAGGAATTTTTTTGCAGTCTGTAGGAATTATGCTTTTAATTAAGCTGTTTTCCAGCACAAATGTGAGAACCTTTGGGTAAATTTTACACTATGCAAGCAAACTTTTATATGCTGACTGGTGCCAGCCCTCTGGACTAGTTTCTGTCGCTTGTCAGTTTTTCTAGTTCCCTTAAAGCGAATCTGTAACCTTAAAGAACAACTATCACGAAAAAGTGTACAGATCTGACAGGTTTTGGGCTAATCAGGTGGGTGGTTTGTGTATGTGAGTGTGTGTGTGTGTGTGTGTGTAGTGTGTGGGGGGTTAGGTTTAGGCACTAGGCAGTAAGCGTGCGCGGGGGTGTTAAGGTTAGGCGTCGGGTGAGAGGGTTCTTTGTGAGATCAGGGGTTAGGTCTGGCCGTAGTAAAATATTGGTGTTTCATTTCACACGTTTATAGTAAAATATCAGTATTTAAAATGAATGGGAATTGCATTTAAAAAAATGAGGCAGATACTTACCCAAGGAGAGGGAAGGCTCTGGGTCCTATAGAGCCTTCCAGCTCCTCTCCTGGTCCCCTCGATCCAGTGCTGGCTCGCCCGGTAGCAGTATTTGACTAAATTAGTCAAATACTGCTTTACCCGGCCGAAGTGCCCGATTGCTCCTGAAGAAGGGCGGCCCTGTACTGCACCTGCGCAAGCACACTCGCTCACGTGTGTGCAGTATGGAGCCGCACGTCATCGGGAGGACACGGCTCCTGAAGACTTCCAAATACCCTTTTGACAGGGGATTGAAACGGAGGGGAGCCAGCACAAGATAGAGAGCATCGAGAGAAGAGACGGAAGGCTCTATACGACCCAGAGCCTTCCCTCTCCTTAGGTAAGTATTTGCTTCATTTTTTAAAAAATGTGGTTCCCATTCACTTTAATACCAATATTTTACTACCGGCATTACTGGACACCCAAATTTCCAAGCGCCTTTTTTTTGATAGACGCAGCTGAAAGGAAAGGGTGACTGGCATAGAGGAAGAGAACCAAAATAGGCGGAAAGTGAAAAGACAATCCATTCTTTCCCATGAAACTGCCTGTGGCATTACAATCTAGGTCGGTGCCCAGGGGTGCTCAAGGTCTTTTAGGAACCCAGCTACATCCTTAGATCTTGGTGAAAGATGCCCTCTCTTGGCTTGGCTAACATAAAATAAATAATTACATCTCAGTCATTCCCAGGGGAACATGGCCTGGATGCGCATCCACTCATCCAAGTGCTTGAGCGGCATTACATTTTAATGGCCCCTCCAGTGACTCATCCACCTCTCATTAACTGTATCAATTCTTCATAACTGACTTAGGGATAGGAAAGCCTCTTTAGATTTCACAGGAGTACATCTTATTGATGAGATTTTTTTTAAACAACATTAGAGTTTATTAAAGAATTCTATTTTTTAAGATAGTCAAGGAGAATTTATAAAAAAAATGTATTTTATACACTAGAGATAAGCGATATAGCATTTCATAACAGAAATAACACAGTAGTACAAAGACCTATGCAGAGGCATAACTACGAATCATGGGCCCCCAAGCAAACCTTTGATGGATCTCCCCAGTGTTCACACCTTTTCCCTCATCTACCCTTGTTGACCCTCATACACCAGGAGCCCATCTTGCGAGGCTCATAATACAAGTGTAGACTTCATAATCTTCACACCCATAAAAGTGTAGCCACAAAAACACCTGATCTGAAGGATGGACCCCTTTTGTTGGAGGGAGTGAAGTAGCAGTTGGGTCTCCCTAACAGCTCTGGGCCCCCTGCAGAGATGGCCTGAACAGTTTGTCGGTAGACAGTTCCCAGCAAAGTTGGGCTGTTCGCCATTCGCGTTTGATGCAATTTTTGGTCGGGGCTCCGCATGCTAGCTATCCTAGCCTGCATGGGGAACAAGGGGTTAAAGAGGCTTGGGAGGGGGGACGTTTTTTTAATATTTCCCACATTGTGACTATACATTAAAAAAATGTCTAGCACGTAAGGAGGCTATGCTATTAACCGCTAAAGTTGGTGGCCGTTGAACATTTCCCATACTCAGAACGAGAACTTTAAAATCAGTTTTCTCAAAAACTATAAGGTCTTTTTGAAAAAAATGTTTTCTTCTTGTACCCACTGTCCTCTTCCACATACTGTACCCTGCAAATTTGGTGTTTCTAGCACGTAAGGGGGTTTTGCTATGAACGGCTAAAGTTGGCAGCCGTTCACCTGCCATTTAAGTCTATGGAGCCCCCCGTGAACAGCCGGTTCGCAAAATTTGATGCTCTCTACAGCACTACTCCTCTGTAGTTATGTCCGTGGACCTATGTTTATGTACAAAGTGCAATAACTTAGGCCAACCAAACAGAAAGCTCTTCTCTGGGTATTTCAGGCCTTTTTTCCATGAGCATGGCAATACTCGCAGGGGTGCAGCATAGCCATGCTCGTGCATGAAGGGGAGTGTGGACGTGATCTTCAGTAGCGTCCTGGGCAGTTGCAGTGAACTCCAGGAGGACACGGAAAGCTTCTAAAGAATTAGGTAAGTTTCTAGTTTTTTCAACTTTAGGTTTAGTTTAGGCTTTAGTGAAGCAGTTGGAGACAGAGCATAGAATGTGAACATTTTGTGACTGTGTGAGTCACACTGAAAGGTGTTTGTCTCAAGACTGCCCTGCTTGTGCTGACTCTGAATCTGCTGCCCTTTACATTGCCAGCAACACATTTTCACCCCATCAGCAATTTGAACAGCCCACGTCTTTCTTTCTTTCTTTGCTGTTCCCATTCTTTGTATCCATTATACAGTTTCAATAGCTGAGCCTGTCATTTATTTACCTCTTGTTTTGGCCTACAATTGTGCGTCGTCAAGTCGTCTATTAACCGCTTTGCTCGATGTTAAACTCTGACGCATTATAAATACTAGATAATAATAATAATTCATAACACCTGTACCACGGCCACCCATAAAGGTAATTGCATAGGCGTCAACATGCCTTTGGGATCTGGCCGGCTGAGTCCTTTGGCTCACATTATATCCACCAGCTTCCCAATTTATCTCAGGAATCCAGAGTTAGAGTTGCTGCAGCTTTCACAACATATTGCCAATTTACTGCTGTCTAACAAATGGTGACAGTAATGAGATATCACAATGATAGATGAAAAGGCGGAAGCAAAACTCGCACTCCTCTGGGTACCATGAAGCAGAAGTCATCCAACTGGAGACAGCATCTGATGCCGCAACAAATGTCTCAGCTTCTGAGCAGAAAAATACCTCTGGCATGCCAGGATTTTGGAATTGCTCCAGAAAGCCTGTCTAACAAAATAAAAAGGCTAACACTTTTATTCGGAAGCAATTTGGGTGCCAAAGAGAACAGGGAAAAGTATTGCAGTAAATGTAGGCTATTTTACATGCATGTAACCAGTGCTGGATTTATACTTCCTGCCTTCCCTCTGGTCGCTGTGCCGTTCCTCCCACTTTCACATATAGACCCCCATCCACATGCAACTGTCTTTCTCTTCCATAAAAAGCAACTTCTTCCATGTATTGTTGAAAGGGTGGAGCCACCCAAACATTTGTATCTTTCAAAATATATATACGTTTTAAAAGCATAAAATGAAATACATGATGAATATTTATCCTCTCCAGATGAACCAAGATACCCCATATACTGTATAAGCCTTATTTTTCAGCACAAAAAATGTGCTGAAAAGTTTCCCCCTCTGCTTATATGCGAGCCAGTTGAGCAGAATGGATGGTGGAGCAGGTTTTGTTACTGGCAGAGGAGCATAAGAATCGTGCACTAGTGATCCTGCTCTTACCAGCTGGCTCCTTGCTGTGTCAGTGCCCCCCAATCCCCTGCAACATGGTGTGCAGAGTGTGCTGCTCAAGACTACCTGTGTCCCCTGGCTTGTGGAGCAGAGCGTGCAAGCAACGTGTCAGTGGTGCAATGATCAGGGATTCTTCCTGTGTTGCATTCGCTGTCTCATGTCTATGACCCCATCTAGTGCCGTCTTGAGACACAACTATCATCCTTGGGGCACAGCTAGCTATGGGGAGGGGGGCTGACTTGTACTGGGGGCACATCTGGGTACTATGGAGGGGGCTATACTGGGGAGGGGGCTTATACACGAGTCAATCACTTTTTCCTGGTTTCTGAGGGAAAAGTGGGTACCTCGCCTTATAAGTGGGTGAGTCGGCTTATATGCGAGTATACACAGATATTTCATTTTATGCTTTTAAAATGTATATTTTGAAAGATACAAATTTTTGGGTGCCTCCACCTTTTCTACATTGCCTACTACACCTCCTATGGGAGTGTTTTTCCCCATAAGTGTGGTGCCAACCACAGCTAGTTAGGATCCCAGGAGAGCAACCAACCGCTTCTGGCAGGACCTGGAATACCAAGCAGGGACGCTGTTTTCCCCATAGGCGATTTTCAGTGGTAATGCACCTTTGTGAGTAATTACTCTTGTAATACTGAGCTATTCCTTTACCCTATGATACTGCCCCATTGGGCTCCTGGTCTCGTTTTTGTCACACAGGCTGTGGAGATATATTGGGGTGCTGATGCTGTTAAGGATAATACAGTAATATATTTTCATTTTCCCATTTTTATATCTGCTGTGGTATGTCAAAGGTGTAGAGATGCAGGCTAGATTCATGGACTGTTCATGTATTTGTGTGGGTGGGTCACTAGACCTACATTTGCATCTAAAGAGGTCTTCAGTGAATACGACCAGTCACCTTCAATAGGCAAGGAAGCCGCTCATTAAGCCACTAGCAGTCACTTTTGATCTACTGTCCCAGGTGTGATTGTCTGCGTCTGTCTACAGGCAAATACAGGCAAACTGCTACCTGTAACCAAAAGGCCATCTTTTCATGTATGTGCGAAAATACACTTTAACCAAGGAAATAATGTGGAGGAAGCTTTTTGATGCCTGATAGGATACAATCTCACCTATTGAATTCTGCAAACTTCAAGAAGCTAAAACAGGAACCCCTTTGAAGTTTGCATATCACAAGAAAGATTATGACAAGCGTTCGGTGATGTCACAAACAGGGAAACTGCATTAGTTCCTGGGGGCAGGACAATAAATGCCCCAGGGGACACTTCGGACTATTTAAGCTGGCCCAGGACAGCCACCGGTATCTTCTCTCGGAGGTAGCGAATAGCTAGGGAGGATCGCGACTCCTGGTCGAAACGGCGTCCTCCCGTCAAACAACGTTCTAACCTAAGCTGGTAACGTTCTTTTTTCCCCCGTTTATATTTACGCAAATATCCGTGTGTGTGTTATCTTTGTAACTCTTAATTGTGTAACTTTTTTACTTTGTCTTTTTGTAATCTTTTTGTATATATTAAGTTCTGCATTGTTCTACGTTTTTCTAGAATATTAAATTATTATTTAATAAGTTTGACTTCTGCCGTACTAAACTAACACTCATAGCCTAGAAGAGACTGAAGTGTAACCGTGTATAAGTTCACGCCTAATTGTACGCTTGAGCAACACTACCGTATGAAATTGTAATTGCATTGTGTGTGGGGGCGTTTGTCATACGTTGGCCTAAGCACGCAGCTGACCCAACGTACGAACAACGCCAGTGCGAGTAGCGACAGCAGAGTGGCTAACAGTATCGTTCGGAACGACTGTTAGTGGGTCTTTGCTTCACGACAGTGTAAGATTGCAACTGTGTGTGTGTGTGTGGGTGCGTGGCGTTCCCGTATTTGGCCTAAGCGCAACGCTGACCCAAATACGAAAACGCGGAGTGCGCGCTGAGGACTCGACAGCAGAGTGGAAGTGTCTAGCGAACCGCTAGTGGTGGCAGTGAGAGGTGTTCTGAGGGGTCCCAGCCTTGTTTTAGCTTGACTAAGGCTGCTTCCCCTCTCAGTCTGGTCAAACCCGCAGTCGGGAACCGTATACGCAGGCGTGCCGCGGGCCGGTTCCTGACATAATTGGCTGGCAGTGGTGGCATCGTTTAGTACATTAGTACGCAGTTTAGCTCGCTATTCTGAGTACTAAAGGCTGGAAGCTTGCTAGAAGCAACTAGCCTACAGAAGTCTACTCAATGCAGAACCTATATACGTTTTTTGTTTTTTTTGTTCAAAGATACACACTTGGTATTTGCTTTCCCTCCCCCCTTTTTTTTCTTTTTATTTTTTGCAACACGATGGCTCAGAAAGCATCCAGCTATGCAAGGCAAAACAAAGAGATACTACTCAACCTGTGTGAGCACAAAGGCATCGAGACGGTGAGCGGCCAGACTAAGGAGCAGCTAGTTCGTGCGCTCGAGGAGCATGATGAGGCAGAACGAGCCCGTGCTTCAACGTCAGCGGATGCAGCTCACGACACGCCAGAGGAGGAATCGCTCCCGCCACAGGATGCGAGTGGAGACGATGTCCTGGATGATCCACCGAACACGGAGATGACATCTCTGGAAGCCGACCTACAGCTACTAGGTTCGGCTGAGCCCGAACTGCGCCTAAAGCTGATTCTGGAACATCGGCAAGCAGAGAGGGAAATACGACAAGCCCAGAGGGAACAAGTTGCACAGCGACACCAGCTGGAGCTGGCTAAACTTCAGCAGCAGAACCGGTCTGCTGGACCCGCAGAACGCGAAGGTGAGCGAGTCCACAGAATCCCCCTGGATAAGTTCCCCGCTATGGACAAGGATTCTGACATAGACACTTTCCTACAGGGGTTTGAAAGGACTTGTCGGCAGTATGGGGTGCCCCGTGAGCAGTGGGCAAGATACCTCACCCCAGGGCTGAGAGGCAAGGCCCTGGAGGCGTTTGTGAGTCTCCCCCAGGAGGAAGAAACAGACTTTGAGGCAATTAAGAAAGCCATCATTGCACGATACCACCTCACGCCAGAGGTGTATCGAAAACGTTTCAGGACAGTGCAGCGAGGTCCTAATGACAGCTACCTGGATCATGCTTGCAACCTGCGCACTGCCTTCCAGCAGTGGCTAAAAGGACTGTCAGTTAAAACCTTGGATGCCCTGCAGGAGCTGATGATAAAAGACCAGTTCCTACACACCTGTCCTGTTGAGGTCCGGCTGTTTGTGCTGGATCGAGAACCAAAGACAGTGGATGAGGCTGCGGAAATGGCCGATGCCTACACCGCCCATAGAGCACCTGAGTCCCGGAGGACTACTACGCCCAGCTGGAGAGGAGAACAGATGGCTAAACCTGTTTCACCCAGCACCCAGAGGAGGCAAGCACCGCTGTCTCCTGGATTCAAGCGACCTGACACTCGGAAATGCTTTGTATGTGACAGGGTGGGTCATATCAGCACGACTTGCCCAGAGAGGAAGAGGGAGGCCCCAAAATCCAGTGAGGCCTCAAACCCACGTGAAGTCCCAACTGCTCTGTGTGCTACCAGGAATGCCACTGGCTATGCAGAGAATCTGCAGCGTGTCACGGTTGGGGGTACAGTTGCCATTGGGCTGAGAGACACTGGAGCAGAAGTGACTCTCATACATCCCCAGCTTGTGAACCCAGAGCAGTACCTACCTGGGAAAATGATTGCGGTCAGAGGAATTGGGGGTGTCACCCCAGCAATAACCACCACCTTGGTCCACCTGGATTGGGGGGCCGGCAGCGGATTGAAAGAAGTTGGGGTAACCGACAAAATCCCCACCAACGTTTTGCTGGGTACTGACCTGGGACGGTTAGTGGCCCGGTATGAGCCTGCTCCAAACCCTGTGGAGCCCGCCTCCCCAGCAGAAGTTCGGGACTCTTGCAAGGTACTGTTTGATAATGCTGTGCAAGTGGGGAATGCTGGCGAGGCCCCAGGGGCTATGGACTGTATGCTAGGAGCCAGCCCTAGTGAGTCTCCAGTGCCTAGGCCTGGAGTGGGACATGTTGATACAAAGAATGCAGAAATTGATAATGTCATTTGTGACGCACGGACTATCGAGGCGATCGATGCAAGAACTGTTGATGCTACTTGTGAAGTGCTGAGTAGCAATGTGTGTAATGATACAGATAATGTGGATGTTTTATGTGATGTCCCAAATGACAATATATGTAGGGCTGATAATGCTGATGTCATATGTGTTGTACTACATAATGCTGTGTGTCATGTGGACACTCCGTCAGCTGCAGGAGTAACCAGCGGCGCTCGCTGGGCTGCAGCAGGTGGACTGTCCACTGAAGGGGCAGATGGCACTAGGCCAGATCCTTCCCCTTCAGATGGTTTCCAGACCAAAGGTGATGTGGTTTATGATACGTGTAATGTGGACGCTCCCTCCGCTGCAGTGGTAACCCGCAGCGCTAGCGGGTCTACAGCACAGGGACTGTCCACCGAAGTGGCAAATGTTGCTGGGTCAGCCACATCCAATCCGGAACCTGGCCCGGAGGGCCCAGGAGCCTCTCCGTCTGCAGCCTTCCTGGAATGTGTGACAGGCAGCACTGAGCTCTCTGGGGCTGTTCGATTTGACAGCAGCCTGGAAGAGCTCAGGGGGCTAGCCAGCAGGTCACCAGCTGGGGGGGGGGCGGGCTGAGAGGGTCCTGGGAAGTTATTCCCTCTGAGCTGTCCGAAGTGGAGGAGGCAGACCGGCAGATAATCGTTCCCCAAAGGGACCGAGAGATAGCTCCTGCCACTATAGAGGAAGTGCGTGTAGCGACGGTTGGGACCCTTCCCCAGCTGCAGCCCTGTCTCTATGGTCGCCAATTCACGGTTGTCACTGACTCACATTCCCCTGGTTGGTTACGTCAGGTTGCCAAGGGCAACGACACATTGCAGCAACCTGACCTAGCTTTCCATTCGTGTAGCTTGGAGCTAACTGACAGGTGGGGAACCCTCCTGAGGATGCTAAAGGGTTACCCCACCCGGCCAGGCCGTCAATGTAGGCTTTGGCAGGATGATTCGTTAGAACCACCTGCCAGTGCCATCTGGAAGGGGAGCAATCATGGGAATGCTGATGGACTGTCCCGTCAAGCAGAACCAACAATGTAGGTGCTGGCAGGATAATCTGGGAAGATCATCTGCCTTGCACCAAGTTAACGGCGGAGGTGTGGAGATATATTGGGGTGCTGATGCTGTTAAGGATAATACAGTAATATATTTTCATTTTCCCATTTTTATATCTGCTGTGGTATGTCAAAGGTGTAGAGATGCAGGCTAGATTCATGGACTGTTCATGTATTTGTGTGGGTGGGTCACTAGACCTACATTTGCATCTAAAGAGGTCTTCAGTGAATACGACCAGTCACCTTCAATAGGCAAGGAAGCCGCTCATTAAGCCACTAGCAGTCACTTTTGATCTACTGTCCCAGGTGTGATTGTCTGCGTCTGTCTACAGGCAAATACAGGCAAACTGCTACCTGTAACCAAAAGGCCATCTTTTCATGTATGTGCGAAAATACACTTTAACCAAGGAAATAATGTGGAGGAAGCTTTTTGATGTTTGATAGGATACAATCTCACCTATTGAATTCTGCAAACTTCAAGAAGCTAAAACAGGAACCCCTTTGAAGTTTGCATATCACAAGAAAGATTATGACAAGCGTTCGGTGATGTCACAAACAGGGAAACTGCATTAGTTCCTGGGGGCAGGACATTAAATGCCCCAGGGGACACTTCGGACTATTTAAGCTGGCCCAGGACAGCCACCGGTTACTTCTCTCGGAGGTAGCGAATAGCTAGGGAGGATCGCGACTCCTGGTCGAAACGGCGTCCTCCCATCAAACAACGTTCTAACCTAAGCTGGTAACGTTCTTTTTTCCCCCGTTTATTTTTACGCAAATATCCGTGTGTGTTATCTTTGTAACTCTTAATTGTGTAACTTTTTTACTTTGTCTTTTTGTAATCTTTTTGTATATATTAAGTTCTGCATTGTTCTACGTTTTTCTAGAATATTAAATTATTATTTAATAAGTTTGACTTCTGCCGTACTAAACTAACACTCATAGCCTAGAAGAGACTGAAGTGTAACCGTGTATAAGTTTATGCCTAATTGTACGCTTGAGCAACACTACCGTATGAAATTGTAATTGCATTGTGTGTGGGGGCGTTTGTCATACGTTGGCCTAAGCGCGCAGCTGACCCAACGTACGAACAACGCCAGTGCGAGTAGCGACAGCAGAGTGGCTAACAGTATCGTTCGGAACGACTGTTAGTGGGTCTTTGCTTCACGACAGTGTAAGATTGCAACTGTGTGTGTGTGTGTGTGGGTGCGTGGCGTTCCCGTATTTGGCCTAAGCGCAACGCTGACCCAAATACGAAAATGCGGAGTGCGCGCTGAGGACTCAACAGCAGAGTGGAAGTGTCTAGCGAACCGCTAGTGGTGGCAGTGAGAGGTGTTCTGAGGGGTTCCAGCCTTGTTTTAGCTTGACTAAGGCTGCTTCCTCTCTCAGTCTGGTCAAACCCGCAGTCGGGAACCGTATACGCAGGCGTGCCGCGGGCCGGTTCCTGACACAGGCTACCGTGGGTCCCCCATAGTGACTGATCCTACGTCTACATTCTTCCATGTATGGCAGATCACTCTGCTGCCGCTCAAATTCCCAGCGACGTTAAATACTATTCCCCTCCAAATCATAGCAACACAGCGGGGGAAGTAGTTCAGGGCCCGGCGATTGCTGGAACCCAGAATTACCCTTACGCACCCCGTGCCCAATAGCATTAGTGCTATAGCGGTGCCGAGCGCCAAAACCACCTGCTTTGTGGCAGCCTCCCTCTCTTAAAGGGAGCAAGAGATATATGGAGGCTGTCATATTTATTTCCTTTTAACTGATACCAGCTGCTTGGAGATCTGCTGATTTCTCTGGCCTATCAGTAGTGTCTGATCACACCAAAAACAAGCATGTGGCTACGCTGGTCAGATTTTTGAGAGAAGCACCTGATCTGCATGCCTGTTCAGTGTTCATGGCTAAAAGTATTAGAGGCAGAGGATTAGCAGGACAGCCAAGGGAATGGTATGGTCTAAAAGGCAATAAAAATGATAGCCTCCATATCCCTCTCACTTTAATGTTCCCTTTAAGTCTTTCCCTCCATATGCATGTATAATAGTCCTTTCTCTTCCATGCAATCCTTATCTTCCATATACAATTTTACATATACATATTACCTCCATCCTTTCCATGCACAACCACACATGAGCATTACCCTTATCCTCTCTTTAAGCCTCCTTTTTTAAATGCGGCCCTTGGTCTCATCTTCCATTTTCCATGGGCAGCAGCATAACCCTACCAAGAGCAACTACTGCCCACACACCCACCACACCTCCATGTGCAATCTTCCTATTCCATTTGTAACCCCTTTTTTCCATGTTTAGCATCCATCTGTCATCATCGACAGAGCCCTCATGTGCAGCGTTCCCTCTAGGCAATGTCCCATGCAGCCTTTCTAGAAATCTGGCCCTGTGTGTAAAAGGGAATCTGTGCTGCACTGCACTTTGCTTTACAACCAGGTCTATTTACTGGTTTGTGGTACACAGTTTAGTGAAAAACATTGCAAAAGTGAGAAGTTAAAAAATAGAAGAGAGATCAAGAAATGATTGATATTCATCATGTAATTCGTTCATATTGTTAATCCACAATCAGCCTGCATGTCATCATCTTTACTACTCGCAGACATAAAAAAAAAACCAGAGAGCACCAACTGCCATTATCTATAACCACACCCCCTAACAATCCAATAGGCGAAGTTTTTTTATAGCTATAAATATACACAGAGGGAGATACTGGTTGCTTGGCAGTTGGAAACTGCTGTTATTTCCAACAGTGCAACGAGGCTCACAGACAGGAAACTGTCAGGTCCTAGGTCCTGACATCACACTGTGGGAGGAGTGGCACCCCAATATAAGCCATACAGACCAATGACCCCCCCCCCCTCATGGGAAAAGGGGTATCAGCTACTGATTGGGATTAAGTTCAATTCTTAATTACAGTACTTCTTTAAAGAGGAACTCCAGTGAAAACAATGTAATAAAAAAGTGCTTCATTTTTACAATAATTATGTGTAAATGATTTAGTTAGTGTTTGCCCATTGTAAAATCTTTTAAATCCCTGATTTACATTCTGACATTTTTTTACATGGTGACATTTTTACTGCTGGCAGGTGATGTAGCTGCTGCATGTTTTTTTGGCAGTTGGAAACAGCTGTAAACAGCTATTTCCCACAATGCAGCAAGGTTCACAGACAGGAAACTGCCAAGAGTACATACTCAGAATTTCTTTGTGGGAGGGTTTTCACCACAATATCAGCCATACAGCTCCCCCTAATGGTCTGTTTGTGAAAAGGAATAGATTTCTCATGTAAAAGGGGGTATCAGCTACTGATTGGGATAAAGTTCAATTCTTGGTCAGAGTTTCTCTTGAAGTCCTAATCTGATCCATAAATACGCCGGTGGGAGAGGATTGCAGCCATTAGGGCTGTGCACAATAGGCAACTTTCTATACTGTAAGCTCACTGCAAGTTGCCCCTCCCCTATTGTTTGCAGTTAGTGCTCTTTAATATTCTCCATCAGTATGCCTTTCTTATCTATGCATATACGTATTTATATTTTTTGTATTATGTGCTTTGTATTACCCACCCATGTTTGTATTTCACTCTATATATAGCACTTTGTACAAAAGCAGTGCTATACAGACCATAAATAATGGGCCAGGATTGTAGATTCACAATACTGTGACCATTTGCTTTCTACCATGCAGTCACAAGGCTGAACACTACAGAGTCACAAGTCTGAGGGTCCCAACAGCTAATGAACTACCAACACCAGTACTGTTGCACTGTCCAGCAGTCATCACAAAGTTATGTTGTTTTTGTATGGCAGCGCAGCTCAGTCTGTTGCTGTCTGTGGAGTTCTGGGAATGTTCCCGCTTAGCCACAACAGTGGATCGCGAACACAGAGAATCGCTGTTACATTCTTGACTATTATGCCTGGTACACACCATGCGATTTCCCATCAGATAGATGGGATGAATCGATTATTTCTGACAGGTCCATTTTGTTCTGATCGATTTTCCGATCACTTCTATACAAAATCTATCAGAAAAACAAAAGGAAATCAGATTGGACCTATCAGGAATAATCAGTTCGACCCATCCATCTAACATTAGTTTTCAAAAAAATAAAATTATGCCACGTGCTAACAAACCCTTTCATGTAGTATGGCAGCCTCAGCTCTTGGCTTTCGGACATTATCCCCCCACCCCTTCTAGAACCTGTATGAGCCAAAACCAATTACGGGTACATCCCCCGCTTGTACTCGGTGAAATAAATTATTCTGATTCACTGTTCCATTGTGATCACCATATACTACATGTGCAACGCATAATGGCCTTGATTCACTAAACCGTGATAACTCAAATATCACACCTTATCTCAGATTTCACACCTTATCAAAGATATCACACCTTATCAAAGTTAACATGCCTTATCAGAGTAGCATAACGAGCGCTACAAACTTATGCCTGCTAATTGGCAATGGCACTCGCCCTGCCCTGAGCCCCTGCAGGCTTGTAGCGCTCGCTATGCTACTCTGATAAGGCAAGTTAACTTTGATAAGGTGTGATATCTTTGCTAAGGTGTGATATCTGAGATGAGGTGTGATATTTGAGTTATCATGGTTTAGTGAATCAAGCCCATTGTGTGAAACTACCCTAAGGCCTTGTTCACTTTGCATTGCGCTCCTGCTATCACCTGCGTTGAGTTTTCTAATTGCTCTGCTCTGCATGTTATAAGCGCTTTCGCAGAGCAATTATTTAAATCACTTCCTGACGTCAGTCAGGAAGTGACTACTTTGCCCCCGGAAATAAATACAATGTATTTATTCATTAAAGCGCTGGGGAAATTGCTATACAAACGGCTTTTTCAAGCGCTTTGCAATTTCCCTATACCTTCCAATCAGGGCAAATCGCCCTGAAAATGTTACAGGCAGCGCTTTTGTCAGTAGCAAGCAAACGGAACACCCCAATGAGAACTATCTCATTGGAGAGCATAGTGTAAGCGCTTTTAGGGCAATTTGTACAAATCACCTGCACTTAAAAATTCCAAAAACCACCTCTAGTGTGAACGAGCCCTAAGGGTTTATAGTCAGTTGTTAGGAACAGATTGCAATGTGACAAAATCAAGGTTCTGCTTGAAATGAATGATGCCCCATCCTCTTTGAGAACTTCCAAAAATGACCAATAAGGACCTGTGTTTACAAGTCAGGGGGATTCTTTACTTATTATTAGTTTCTGTTTCCTAACACTCATGTCACATTTAGCAAACCATGATAGCTGGCTTTCTCTCTATCATTATACTGCCAATGATTGGACATTTCCACAGGTAACCAAAAAGCACTGTCTAAAGAGGATGTCACACTACTAATGTTCAAATAGTGGTTGGTTCAAACTGACCAGCAATAAAATATAAGTGTAGGAGGAACAAACCCTTTAAAGCCCCAGCTCAGGCTTCTGTTTTAATGCATATATACTTAATGCATAAGAATTTTGCATAGCTTCCCTGTGTCAAGTGAAGCTCGCTTGGGATAACAGCAAGTCTGTGTGCTGTGGAACGCCCTTCAACCACCCATCAACCACATAAAGAAGTCAGTGATGAGCTGGGAGGAGGCCCAAGTTGTGTTTTCCTCTGACAATACCCTGCCACCCTGCTCTCTCTCCACAAGAGGGAGCATAGAGAGGAGTTAGGCTCAGCCAGATGATGGCACTGCACTAGTGAAGCAACTTCCAATCTCCAGGTAGCTCCATACTTTGTACACAGGTCTCAGGGTCATGTGACTGATTTTTTGAAAGGACATTTCTCAGAAAAGCAAATATGTAGTATGAAGTGTGAGTATGATAATCCCCTATTCACAGCCACAGTTACTAGCAAAGAAAACTGCAAGAGGAAGAATTAGAGCTTAAAGTATGAGATTTAAATGCTTTCAGAAACAGTACGAGTTACCTTATCAATGTAACTCTTGCCCAGGTCCTTTACTTCTTTCATGTTAATTTGGGCTTTGACCTTGTCTTTGCCTTTCTTGCCTTTCTTCTTCTTCCCACAGCATTTCTTACAGATGCAGAAACAGCAGCATAGCAGAAGCAAACCGGCCACAATCAGAATAGTAGCCAAAGCCCATGGAGGAACTAAGGGTGAAAAGCACAGAGAAAGTGATTTAGTAGTTATCCATCACACTCAAAGACAGTTTCACTGATAAGCAAGAGTGGCGATACACAACCCAGTTTTGGGAACAATGCCTCTAAAGCAAGTATTTATTGCATCTTGTAATTTCCTTGTATTATAAACAAAAATCTTTATTGCACAACAAACGACAACGCATTTCATGGGCAACAACATCCACTTCCTCAGGTCAATAATGTGCCTAGTCAGGAAGGTCTCTTGAAATTTTTTTAAATCATTCCCTGATGACGCTAGATTGTGAAACCAGACGGAAAGAAGACACTGCCAATAAGACATTAAAGCACTTTTAATGTCTTATTGGTTGTGGACCAGCTTACACATGCAAATTGTATTAGGGGTCCCCGGGTTCCTGGGCCCTGTATGTAAGTCTTTGCTTTAATCTTGTTTTTTACGGTCTATACCGGTTGTTTTTACAATAAACGGTTTACACTTAGAGTTGCCGTTTTTTGTTGTGTTTATATATTGGCCTTCCTGGATACCTTACCATATATCAGAGTGAGGGAGTGGTGGAAGTTTGGATCCATATCTGCTCATGGTCCGTTAGGATTACCACTGAATGCGAGACATACAACCTTATAATGTGGGTTGTTGGCAGCTGGTAAGCTCCTCCTACTCTTTTTTGGGTGATGGTTGGCCACAAGACCATGTGAGGTTGAAATATCACCGTGGTGAAGTTTTATTGACTGTATTTTTTCCTCTTTGATCTGTGCTGACTTCTTAATATCTCTTGAAATATTGCGATGAGAAAAACTTACTGGTTTTCAAGAAAACTGATTGAATTTAAGTAATTTAAAAGAGAAAGAAAAAATGTGTGGTGTAAGAATTTCAGCATTTCGGTAGTGTATCCACTCATGTACGCATCGCAACCACGCACATACACACAATGTTCTTCCAACAAATCCTACGTTAAACTCTGCTAAACTTGCTTCGGAATGGAGGGGCTTTGCACAATTTAGCCCTGCTCAAACAAGTATTACCAGCAGCCCCAGGAGACGGATTAAGTGTATTAATAAAGAATTGTGGTCACCTGTATAGCACAAAGCAATCTTATATGTCATTTGCTTTTATTGGTGTGTGTGGACCTGAACAAAGGAGATCAGATATTAAAGGCTGACATAAGGACCTAACCTTTTTATCCTTCCTTGGACTGAGTTAAGTACAATTAAATCTCTACCTTTATTCTTACTCAGCTAAGTTATTTGTCTGCCTTCAGTGTCTTGCTTCACTAGTTGACCCTGTGTAACCTCTGCGGGGAAGTAGTGCATGGATCAAATAAGCTTTTAGCTCCAACCGGGTGAAGACATAATCTCTGGTTTAGGAGGGCGGGGCCTTAGCCAAAGGTCAGTGCAATAACAATATCTCTGCTATTCTACAAATCCATGAAACAGTGTCCATAGCCGTGTTATTCTTACCTTGCTATCTAAATATGATGTATGTTTTTTATATATTTTTACATTTATTTATGTTCATTAATAACAGATTTTAATAAGAACCTGAGGTATATATTTATATACTGTATATATGCTCAGAGGGAGATAATGGATGCACTGCTTGCTTAGCTGTTGGAAACAGCCGTTATTTCCCACAATGCAACAGAGGTCCACAGAGAGGAAACTGTCAGGACCATGGCCCTGATATCACACTGTGGGTGGAATTTCACCTCAATATCAGCCACACAGATGTCCCTGATGATCTATTTGAGAAAAGGTAAATGTAAAGATTTCTCACGGGGAAAGGAGTATTGTCTACTGATTGGGATCAAGTTTAACTCTAGGTTAAAGTTCCTCTTTAAAATAATGTTTAAGTAAGTGCTTAAAAAAAACAAAAAACGCTTCAGCTGGAGCTATAGAATGTGGTAATATACTTTTAATGGGAAAATGTTTGCATATGAGCAGGGCCGGTTCAAGTAACAATTGGGCCCTAGGGCAAAATTAGCCTGGGGACCCCCAACAGACACCCCCGACCAAGAGGGGGCCCTTTGTTGCAGCTAAATTTCCCTCCTGGGCCCCTGAGCTGGCTGCTGACCCTCCCCCAATCACCTCCCAACTTAACAGACTCTGAGAGTCCCTGGGAAGCAACAGTTAAGATGGGGAGGGACAACTTGGGGGCCCCTACAGGCTCTGGGGCCCTGGGGCAATTTCCCATTTTTTCCTATGGCAACTCCGGCCCTGCATATGAGTACTTAACAGAGAAGGATGAAGTTAAAACGGGGCCTGAAGCAAGGTAGTAACTTAGGAATCCCCTGATGGTATTTTTGTTAAGTTGAGATGGGAGTGAGGTAAAAGAAAGTGGCAGCTGGGCACCTTGACATCCAATAGGCCCCAGACACCTGCCTAGGTTGTCTTGTGGATAATCCTACTCCAATAGTTGAAGGCTGAAGCTATGAAGGTGTAAGGCTCCTTTTACACTACTCATGGTCTTTACACTACTCTCAGCAGAGTAATGAGTAGCAATGGTGATTATTACAGGGTAGAACCAAGAACTGTCCTCCCAAAAATAATGCTATCTACAGTTTTGTAGATCATATACAATAAACAGACCAGAAGGATACTGGAAGAATGTTTTGGGGATAGATGAAGCCAAAATAGAACTTTTTGGTTGAAATGAGAAGCAGTACATTTAGAAAAAAAACATTGCACTCTAGCATAAAAACTTCATCTCATTAATTAAATAGGGAGGTGCAAGTGTTACTGCTTGTTTTGCTACATTTGGACCTGGATTGCTTGCCATCATTGATGGAAAAATGAATTCTGAACTATACTAGAGAATGATATTGAAAATGTCAAGACTCTCATGGTGGTTGCAGTTCTTGCAACCCACCTTTGTGAGTATAAATTTCACTGGCCTCGATTCATCAAGACTTATTGAATCAATTACTGACAGCTCGGTTAAATACCGAACTCGATAAGTTGATTTCAGGATTCATCAAAGTTATCTACAACTGTTAGCGAGCATTCGGTAATCATTCGGTAATGATGCAATAAAACTGAAGAAAGTGCAATTCATGAAAATGAAAGTGGGCGTGGTTTAGCATTACATTTAGGATTAGTTATCTCCTTCACTACTTCACTATTCCTGTCAGTTCATTGCTGACAGAGAAGATGGAGCCATTTGAAGTGGTTATGTATCAGCTGCGAGTGCTTCAAAGGCACAGAAGGGCAAGAATAAGGTCTAGAACCATATCAATTTGCAAGAGAATGGATTTTTTTTGCTATACCAGGACATCTGCATTTCTCTTGAATCATATTTGTAAGAGAACACAGGCAGTGCCAGAGTTAACTAAATTGCTAGCTGCACTATATTTTTTCAGAAAAGGCTCCTATCAAGCCATAGCTGGTGAAATTGTGGGATTGTCCCAAGCCACTTCCAGAATCCTGGTCCAGGTCAGGTGTTAAGCCCTATTCGGAATGTTGCTACGTGGTGTTCAAAGTACTGCCTTTTTACCCACAATTCCATGGGAATCTTATGGCCTTGTGTTAAATTACAACTGTAAAATGAAAATATTGACACGTTACCGAATGGTTATGGATATTTTATTGAAGTCACACCGAATGCAGAAAAACCTTAATGAATACAACTAGAAATCGATAAACTTCGAATTAGGTCATTTAATGAACTAGAAATCGCAAAGTTATCGCAAAGACAATGATGAATCAAGGCCTCAATACCTAACAATACCAGTTGCTCAGACATACTGCACCATTCATGCCTGTGGTCGGGACAAGATTGGATGCCTTCTGCTGGGAAACCCCAAAATGTGATATATATAGTTCTTACACCAACAGTAAGTGCAAACATGCTGAGCACTCACCCCAGATTAACCAATGGTAGAGAAGCTAAGGTTGGCAGGTGGCAGGTATTGTAGTCAGCAACAGGTGGTCAACAGTTCAAGTGAAGTACTGGAAAAAAATAAGGAGCGTAGGATGCAGAAGGAGGACAGCAGCAACAGGTGCTTAACTATTCATGCAAGATAACAGGGAATATGCTAAAGCATATTTAGAAAGTGGCAGCAAGTCAGCTGTCAGGTGAGCAATGCAGGCATGTTATCAGCGTGCGAGTGTCAGCAGGATGTAGCAGGGGGTCAGCAACAACAAGGCTAGCAGGTTTAGGTATGGGTCTTGTGTACCAAGGAGACAATATCAGGTATCTAGAAACAGGGACTCATACTGATCTCATACTGATCCTCTACGAAAACTCATACATAACTAATAATTCACACCGATCAGCAACAAGATCAAAAAGACTGTATGAATTCAAGCAGGCAGAGAGTTGTTTAAATAGGCTGAAGGATTGTCTAATGGAGAACAAGTGTGTCAGTTCATTGAGGCTAATAAGGCCAGCTTATCCAGGATCAACATTCCAGGAAGAAGGCAGATGTTTCTGCACAGGCTGCAGTTCACCACCAGAGAGCACTGATTCCGAGTCGCAGAGTTCTATGTTCAAGATTACATCATTACAAAGTAGTATCCCCAACACCTTTGTTTCCAAAGCCACTTCTGAATGTTTTTGTTGCAGCTATGGTAAATTGGAAGAGATTGAGCTACCAAGTTAGCTACACCAGACTGAATTTTATAGTTACGATACAACCAACATAACTGAGGGCCACAACTGAATCAAGGAATACAGAAATTAGGAGCTGGATATATTTGGAAGGAAAGACCCAGAAGTAGAAGTGGATATCTTGGTTTACTGGTATACGGTAAATTTGGATCTGAAGCTGAAGAAAGACATGTGAATAATTTAGGTAATACAGGTGTTGATTAAGACTAAAAAAAACAATTACAGTGATAGAACAAACGTTCACATGTGATACCATAGGAGATTTCTGACAGTTTTTAGGAGTGTCAGAACTCAGGTAAGCCAGAACAGTCGAGTCAATAGAACGTCCTGCTTCAAGTGTCTTCAGAGGACACAGAAGCCCATTAGGAAATTCACAAACACACTGCAAGCCAGTGAATTTTCCCAAGGAACAAAAACAGCCAAGAGACACCCCTGCTGTTTTCAGGTACTCACTGGCATAGGAATCAAAAAGACAACTCATACTACTGGGTCCCACTTGGTGGCCAAAGGTTGTGGAACAGGCTTGGGGATCATGGACTTTCAGAATATTTTGAAGATTACAGAGTTCAGGACAAAGTCTGAAATTATATTATAGGTTAGTTGCGTTTCGGTGTACCCCATCAGGCCAAAACGCATTGCAGGATCACTTGCACACGATTACACCAGACTAGGGCAGTGATCAGCAAACTTGGCTCTCCAACTGTTAAGAAACTACAAATCCCACAATGCCTTTGCCTTTGAATCATGACTGTGGCTGTCATACTTCTGCAATGCATTGTGGGGCTTGTAGTTTCTTAACAGCTGGAGAGCCAAGTTTGCAGATCACTGGCCTAGGGTCACTTCACCACCTTGGACCCCCCTGCTGCTGGCCATTGCAGTTTACATATCGTGTAATTCCGCCGTCCGTTCCCGTGTTGGAGTCAAGTTCCTGGTGTGTCCTGTGGCTCCACCCCAACACGGGAACGGACGGCGGAATTTGAGAGGAGCGGTGCACCTTCATAGGCCTTACCCGGGAGGCACGGGGGAGAGCCCGTTATATACTCTAAACGCCTGTACCATACCTAAGCTTGTGAGTACAATTTTAAGGAATACATTTTGCTAACCTTTACGGAGTTACGCTATGGTCTATTCATTCCCTCTGTGAGGTACATTGGAGCTAAACACCCTCTGTGAGGAGTACCTGAACTACAGGAACCATTTATCCGCATGGGATCATCTCCCTATACAGATAACAGAATAACAACGCATCGAGGACGACCCGGATGCCAAGGATGAACAACATCTTTTGAGCCCAATTGACCAGTCTGACAGTGGTCCACCTTAACGGGTGAGTGCGGTCCCAAAGGGGACAAGTCATCTTCATTTACCTATCTACTTTGAAGTGGAGCGCTTTCTACATACACGATATTTACAGAAGGGATTTGCTATATCCTGCAGAAGGGCGCATACACACAATATATCAACAGGAACTATCTGAACTATTTGATTTTGTTAAAGAGACTTTTTGCGGTCCTACAGATTTGACACTGGTTTATGAACATTGTAGCGCTATTTGTTATACACACCATTGCAGTTTACAGGGCGCTCATCTGATGGACAACTACCACAGGAGCACCCCTCTCTCTTTTTGCTTTATAATAATGATTTGTTAATCATAAAATGTATGTGTAGTTTTTACTTTTTCAACTTTTGCTGTGATATTCTGAGGAAGCACATTTATTATGAAACATGTGTCAGGCTCCTTTTACACTTAATTAGTTGCTCTCAGTTATAACTGAAAGAAAACTGATTTTCAAAGTAATCTCCATGTTTTTCTATGGCTCAGTTCACACAATACACGTTTTAACTGAAATCTTTTTCACAATGCACTGCTATGGAAAAAACTCGTACTAACGCATACTAACGCACACTAACGCTTTAAGTGTAAAAGGCCTGGACAGCAATTCAAATCAAACCCTGTAAACAGATATTGGCCCGTATGCAATTAACTTTTATTCTGAGTTTCTCCCAGGACATAATTTTTCAACTTATCTAAAAATAGCTTTTTAGCACTAAGCAAATAACAAAAGTACTAAAAATGAGGTAAAAAAAAGTAATATCAAACTTAATTTGAGTAATTTCTTGTTTAGTGGGAGGTACTGGTATGTATTGATACAGCTTGAAAGTATCAAATATATAGAACTCAGGAGAAACGTTAATAGGATATGGGCCATTATGAACTACTGTATGTATTTGGTATCTACTGTTGGCCTATATTGGGCATTACTCTCTTTAAAAATCCCTGCCATTTTACCATTTTAAAGTGTACCTGAAGGGAAAAATTGCCCCTCCATATACTTACCTCAGGAGGGGAAAGCCTCCTAAAGACGCTTCCCCCGTCCTCCTCGCCACAAGGGATGCAGCGCTGGGACCCCCAGAGATTTACTTGTTGATGCCTGTCGGCGGTGTGTGCATGTGCACTAGTGACTCTCCATCGGGCTCCGGCGGAAATAGCCAGTTGGGTCCGCTCTACTGCACAGGTGCGAGCCGTTCACCTGCGCAGTAGAGTGGAGCTGATCGTGCTCGGCTATTTCCACCAGAGCTTGAGCGGAGAATCACTGCTGTACATGCGCTCAGTGGCAATTGTAAATATTGTGAGAGACTGTTCAAGGAGAGCCACAGCTGGATCCGGCTGGCTGAGGAGGACGGGGGAAGCCTCATTAGGATCCCGAGGTAAGTAGCCCCCCAGGGGCACTTTTTTCCCTACAGGTTTATTTTAATAACATCCTATAATGGGACATTTGTTACTGTTATTCGTTTTTCACTAATTTTTCAAGTTTGGGGAGGGGGGGATTGAAAATTGAAAAAGTTACATAGCCACCAAAATAACTTTAGCTACATGTTCTTCTGAATCTAAACTACAAATGTAAACCATTTTCAAACTACAGCGCACCTGTCATAATACAGTATTACTCGCCTGTAATCTAAAGGGCACAGGCCCAATTATAATCTGAAAGTTCTTGTAAATTATGTGAAACCTTTCGCTATATGTTATATTTTAGATCAGAAACTTAAATAAACAAAGTTAGCAAAATTGAGAAATGGTAGGAGAAAATAAAGAGAGAGGATTCAAAGAAATGGGTGTTGATATTTCTTGCTGTATGGACAACAGACTCAATAAACTTATTTATTACTAGTAAAAAGGCCCGCCCGTTAAAAACGGTTGCTAGGCCGGGGCCACTAGCATAGCACCCCCCATCCCCCCACCCCTGCAATCCGCACATTGACGCGTCGCAATTGCCCATCCCCCATCACTGTCCAAAGTATATGCACACAGGGAGCTGCTTGCTTGGCAGTTGAAAAAAGCTGTTATTTCCCACAATGCAATGAGGTTCACAGACAGCAAACTGGCAGGTCTGGAAGCAGGGACACAAACACACACAGGGACACACACACAGAGACAGAACACAGAGACACTTGAAAATTATTATATAGGATTTGAAAGGAATATAGAGGCTGCCATCTTCATTTCCTTATAAACAATGACAGTATTATTTAATACTTTAAAGCACACGTGAACTGTGCTTAAATCTATTGGCTTTTACTTACCTGGGGCGTCTCGCAGTCCCCAGTAGACCCTTGGTGGCGTACATGCAAAAATGGCGCCCGGAAAAACCTGGCTTACCCTGCTTACCCTGCTCCTGCAAATGTGCCATCAGTGTTAATTACTATTCCCCCTCTGGGCCACCATGGACCTGGGGAAAGACATAATTCAGCTGCCAGTTATTGCTGGCTGCCAATTGACACTGTTTTTCAAGTAATTTAGGCACCGTCATTTGACGGCGCCCAGATTACCATTTTGCACTGTTTCGCCCTTGGCATCCTCTGAGTCACCTCAGTTCTCCAGCTGGCAGCTCTGTAAGTTGTGCAACTAGAACTCCAGCCACACTGACTCCACATGCACGGTCTTGTATGTAGGCCCTTCTTCATTGTGCTCTCGTCACTGGGAGCATTCTGCACATGTGCAGTTCATTCTTTTAAGATTTTCACATGCCAGTCGGGAAGGGCACGCAGATGGGACAACACATGGGCAGTGGCACTGGCTGCAACTGGAGTTCCAGCCGCACATCTTACAGAGCTGCCAGATGGAAAACGAAGAGGATCCAGGGGACTTCACGGACCACAAGTGACTGGAAGAAGCCAGAAGTAAGTAGACGTCAACAGTTTTAAAAACAGTTCAGGTGTGCTTTCAGTCACTGGTCCGGAATGACTGATCAGACTCCACTGGCTGCATGCTTGTTGCAACTGTGTGAATCAAAAGAAACTCGCTGGCCTTCTTCAGGTCATGTCACCAATTATTTTAACCACTTCCTGTAAAATAAACATTTATAAATGTACTATGTGTGCACCTCTAGTGCAAATAGGATGTTTATATAAATGTCCCATCTGCTGAAGTGCACATGCATGCACATTTATAGCCTTCAGCCCATGCCATGAAATGGTTAAACAAGACTTTTAGCTGCAGAAGTTTCATCTTCCATAAAAAAGTAACATTTGGACAGCCTCCTAAAGTATCACATGGTTTATGTTGAATAGTACCTGTAGGAGAGGTTTATAGTAGTTTATAACAATGCAGTAACAAATATTAAAAGAGGGGAATGGATCCAAGAACATTTAAGCTAGGTTCCAACTTGAGCCAGATCTTGAACGGCCAATGTGAGCGAACAGTGTGGTCAGGACCAGATTTCTGGAGAGGCCTCAAAGGCCTGGGCCTTGGATGACTGCAGACCAATGGGGCACCTGGACAAGAAAGAGGGGTTGCTACATATGAAAAAGGAGGCTGAAAATGGGGACAACACATGAAGAAGGTAAAATGATACCCAAGGAAGCAGTTTATGAAAGAGGGGCTGCACACATGGATGATACATATGGAAGAGGTGCTGCACATGGAATGGGAGGGGCGCTGCTGCACAAGAAAGGGGAACCATGACATACTTGGCCTAGGGCAGGGATGTCAAACCAGTCCTTCAAAGGGCCAAGGTCCTCACACATTTTTGACACACCTCAAATGAATTGATGGGTCTGAATCAGGAAAGGTGGGGTCCATCAGGTAAAACACATTCCTCTCTTTCTCAGTCCATCCTAAACACTGACATGGATCTGGCCCTCCAGGCCTGGAGTTCGACATAAAGTATAAATCCAGCCTTAAGTGTAGCGTCCGCTTTGATGGTCCTTTGGGAGGGGCGGTTGGTGGCCAGAGTGCGTGCGTTTCAACCATAGGTTATATGGAAAATGCATCCACAGTTTGGGAAAAGTGAACTGCGCTTACCACCACAGATACAACCAACAAGTGTGAACGGATCCTATTTATAAAATAGGATCAGTCAACTATCAGTTTTCCGATATTGTAAAATGGATAGAAAAAATGTAAATTTTTCTGTTAAAGTGGGAACACAGCCTTAGTACAAATAAAATCATTAAAGATCTAAGCAGAAATCACTAAGATTATCTATAGGTTACTTTGACGCAGGCAAATCCAAAGAGCAGTAATTGTTCAAATTAGTTGACACGATGTAGATAAATAAGATTGCCTGCACAAATTAACATGCAGCTTGTCTTTATTATTTCTGTTCTCTCAATCCTGGAGAATTATTTGTTTTAAAATGCTGGGATGACTAAAGTGTGTACCTGTAATGGAATCATTCATTCAGCATTGTAACATCGTAGAACAAACACCCATTCATGTTAAGAACGCCACTTCCGAGTAATCACGGCATGCAGCTAGCATCGTTCTGGAAAATGGTGCCGTCGGCTCCTCGTGGGCGGGTGACATCTCATGCTGCATAGCACAGATGTTTCATGGCGAATGACTCGTGAGCCATCTCTACATTATTTTTTTGTTGAATGATACCAATTACTCAGGTGTTAGGAAAATATCCTGTTTTTATCACAGGGAAGAAAGCATCCAGCTGGCAAGTGACTGAACACAACCGGGATGTTCTGTTCCAGCGTCATATTGCTGAGTAACCCTTTGTGGCACACCGTTCACTAATTAGAACTGCATAGGGTGACAGGCACTTAATGCAGGCTGTCAATTTAGGTCTTTTGTTTCTGCTGACTCTCTCACCCCATCTTTCCATATCCCGAAGCGATGGGTAAGAGATTACCGCACTCTCCACATATTCTTCTTAGTTTCCCTGTTCTGTAGCACTGAGGGATCAAGTAATCAATCGATATGCCAGATAAACATGGTTCCATTCAATTTAGTTTCTCTCATTGGGAGAGCCACTGGACAAAGACATGGGGGGGGGGGTCATTATTACTCCTAGGCTAAAGCTTGAAACACGCCATCAATGTTCCTCGAAAAAGGAACTTTATCAAAAGATAGTAGTAGGGAAAAAAAATCAATATATTGCAAAGTGAGAAGTTGAAAAATATAAAATAGTCTAGATCAAGAAATGATGGAATCTCGCCGTGTAATTCTTTCATTTTGTTTGATCTATGAGCCTGAGCCTGCGGGAAATTATCTTTACTACTGATAGACATGTAAAAAACCTGACAGCACCAACCATTAAAACAATTGAGGAGTCTATAGGAGTTTAACGGGGAAAAGGATCATTTGTGAATTGTAAGGAAGGTCACATGTCATTTCTCAGCATATAAAAACAGTTTTTATACGCTGAGCAATGACATGTGACCTTCCTTACAATTGACAAATGATCCTTTTTCCTCAATAAACTCCTATAGATACCTCAATTGTTTAAATATATTTACATAGGGAGGTGGGGTACAGTATTGAGTGGGCTTCCGCCCCTTACAATATTGCTCTATTGTTACATGAGTCTACCACCAACCATTATCTATAAGCGCACCGACTAACCCACAAACAGTGTGATAGGCTAAAAGGTTGGGCATATGTTCGCTTGGCAGTTGGAAGCAGACATTGGGCTTGATTCACAAAACGGTGCTAACTGTTAGAACGCTGTGAAAAGTGCTTCACGTGAAATTTTGCATAACAGTTATCGCGCACAAAAATTTGCGTTCATGCGTTAACGTGATTTTTTTGCGCGTTAACGTTCGCACGATAAATTTGCATTATCGTGCGAACAGTAACGTGCGAAAAATTCACGTTAACGCGCAAACGCAAATTTTGGCGCGCGATAACCGGTTTTCACATGAAACCCGATTTTTCACGTGAAAATGGGCTAAAACGCGCTAAAAGCCATGCTAACAGCCGTGCTAACAGCCGTGCTAACAGTTAGCACCGTTATGTGAATCAAGACCTTTATCTCCCATAATGAACGAAGATCCCAGATAGGAATCTGACAGGGCCATGGCCCTGACATCACACTGTGGGAGGGGGTTCACAACAATTTAACCCCCCTGGGACCGCCTAACGCCGATGGGCGTCAAGTCCTGGGGCGCATCTCCTGCTCGGGGGGCGGAGCTCCGCCCTGCCTTCAGTCTCCGAGTCTCAGGAGACTGTAAAGACGGCAAAACCGCCGTCTATTTACATGTACAGCGCTGTGATCATCAGCAGCGCTGTACTGGGGACAGCCGTGTGACACGGCTGTCCCCCTGGGGGACAAGAGAGCGATTGGCTCTCATAGGCAGAAGCCTATGACAGCCGATCGCCAGGATTGGCTGGCTGGGGGGAGGGAGGGCTTTGATAAAAAAATAAAAAATAGTAAAAAAAAAATAATAAAACAAAGATATAAATATTTATTTTAAAAAAATAAACAACTTGGGGGCGATCAGACCCCACCAACAGAGAGGTCTGTTGGTGGGGGGAAAAGGGGGGGAATCACTCGTGTGCTGTGTTGTGCGGCCCTGCAGCTTGGCCTTAAAGCTGCAGTGACCAATTTAGTAAAAATGTGCCTGGTCTTTAGGGGGGTTTACCACTGTGGTCCTCAAGTGGTTAAAGGACTACTATTACGGAAAACAGTAGGCAGTTAAAATCGGACAGGTTTTGGGCCAGTCTATCTCTTCATGGGGGATTCTCAGGGTTCTCTTTGTTTTCAGCATCATTTCCTGAACAGCAGTTGCAAAGTCTAACTGACAAAATAGTGTGCAAGTGAGTAGGGAGGCTGGCTGGTATCTTACTATTCTGGCAGTTAAACTGCTGTTCAGGAAATGCTGTTGAAAACAAAGAAAAATATAAACAAAAAGTCTGTCACGCGCTAAACTTCAATTATTTAATTCTCTTTTTATTGAATAAAATTCCTCAATATATTCTCCAAACTATATATAGCACACTGTTTCAACCTGTATCATACTCTCATCCACACTCAAGAAGGGCCCTTCTAAAAAAGCATGCAAATCCAAAATCCTTAAAAAAAACCTAATGGATCAAAAAAATCATGTAAAAGATGTCCAAAAATATCGATAAAAGACCAATAGTGTCATTAAAATATTGCAGAAGACTCAAAAAAGCAGAAAAAATGAGGGATAATAAGTCTACTTCCTCACATGGTGAATATTCCTCACTACCATCCTTAAGATGTTTCCTCAGAAAATGTCCTATATATGGGTGAGTATGAGGGTATGTAACAACACCTGAAGATAGGAGCAGATCAGACCGTGAGTGTGGTATACTCTTTCTATATTTATTAAAACGAACAACTTGGGGTGGAAGATAAATCAGCTAATGCTGTGACAGAGACTCTCTGCATATATAGGACATTTTCTGAGGAAACATCTTAAAGGAATACTATCGATTGAAACGACTTTTTTTTTAATACTCTATATTAGTGTACACATTACCACTAGTGCTAGGGGCACTTTATTTATTCACCCAGGTCTCTCTCTCGCTATCCCTGCTTAAAAATTCATTTCTCACACAGCTCATAGTAGTTTGGGTCACCCTGAGCTGCTTGGTTACTCTGTCACACAGCTCACAAATATATTTCACTGTGTCACTCACAGCATGCAGCAGACATGAGGAGAAATAGGCTGATCTGAGGTGGTAACAGGTAACTAAATGAGCTGTAATATTGCTGGAATATAACTAGCTATATAACACTAGTCTGTGTTTACACTCAGACTGGCTGCCTGCTTGAGGTGATTCACTCCAGGCTGCATCCACTTTACAAGCTGCTGAGAGGGGCAGACCACTGTCTAGAGTTGGGCCGAACCTCCGATTTTAGGTTCGCGAACCGGGTTCGCGAACTTCCGCGGAAGGTTCGGTTCGCGGTAAAGTTCGCGAACCGCAATAGACTTCAATGGGGATGCGAACTTTGAAAAAAAAAATAATTATGCTGGCCACAAAAGTGATGGAAAAGATGTTTCAAGGGGTCTAACACCTGGAGGGGGGCATGGCGGAGTGGGATACACGCCAAAAGTCCCCAGGAAAAATCTGGATTTGACGCAAAGCAGCGTTTTAAGGGCAGAAATCACATTGAATGCTAAATGACAGGCCTAAAGTGCTTTAAAACATCTTGCATGTGTATACATCAATCAGGTAGTGTAATTAAGGTACTGCTTCACACTGACACACCAAACTGTTCACTGAACAGAACAGGTATGCAGTGGCGGGTTCACTGAACAGAACAGGTATACAGTGGCGGGTTCACTGAACAGAACAGGTATACAGTGGCGGGTTCACTGAACAGAACAGGTATGCAGTGGCGGGTTCACTGAACAGGTATACAGTGGCGGGTTCACTGAACAAAACAGGTATACAGTGGCGGGTTCACAGAACAGGTATGCAGTGGCAGGTTCACTGAACACAACAGGTATGCAGTGGCGGGTTCACTAAACAGGTATGCAGTGGTGGGTCCACTGAACAGAACAGGTATGCAGTGGTGGGTTCACAGAACAGGTATGCAGTGGTGGGTTCACAGAACAGGTATGCAGTGGCAGGGTCACTGAACAGGTATGCAGTGGTGGGTGGGTTCACAGAACAGGTATGCAGTGGCAGGATCACTGAACAGGTATGCAGTGGTGGGTGGGTTCACAGAACAGGTATGCAGTGGCAGGATCACTGAACAGGTATGCAGTGGTGGGTGGGTTCACAGAACAGGTATGCAGTGGCAGGATCACTGAACAGGTATGCAGTGGGCTCACTGAACAGAACAGGTATGCAGCCAGGAAAAGCTAAGCCTAACTAATCTTTCCCTATGAGAGACAGACAGCAGCTCGCCCTACTCTCTCTAATGCAGGCACACGAGTGGCCGTAATGGCCGCCGCTGCCTGCCTTATATAAGGGGGGGTGGGGCTCCAGGGGCTAGTGTAGCCTAATTGGCTACACTGGGCCTGCTGACTGTGATGTAGAGGGTCCAAGTTGACCCTCATAGTGCATTGTGGGGCGAACCGAACTTCCGGAAACGTTCGCCTGCGGGAGGCGAACGCGAACCACCGAAGTTCGCCGGGAACCGTTCGCCGGCGAACCGTTCAGCCCATCTCTACCACTGTCTACAATTAGCATTATTAGTATCTTTATCAGTCAAGAGAAGCAAAGATAATAAACACACATTGCTAGAATCTTTAACCCCTTACCACCATATCAATAAGATTCTTTCAGCAAGGTGATAATTAAACTATAAACTGAGGAGTTGATAGCAACTCCCCTGTGCAGAGACATGGTCTAGCCCTCTGGGAGCTCAGTATTAGATACATTTTGTATCAAACACTGACGCCAAAACTGACGGAGGATTTTACAGCTGAGAGGAACAGCTGTGTGAGGAATCAAATTGCTCCTAGTACTTGCCCTAATGTGTGCTACAACATACAGCATTTAAAAATAAATGCATACATCGATAGTATTCCTTTAACCTCCTTGCCGGTTATCCCGAGCTCAGCTCAGGGTAACCTGCGCAGGAGGATTTCTCAGGCCCCGCTGGGCCGATTTGCATAATTTTTTTTCCCTACATGCAGCTAGCACTCTGCTAGCTGCGTGTAGTACGCGATCGCCACAGCTCGCCGCCGATTCGCCACTACCCGCCGCGCCGAGCCGCCCCCCCCGCCCCAGACCCCTGCGCAGCCTGGCCAATCAGTGCCAGGCAGCGCTGAGGGGCGGTTCGGGATTCCCTGTAACGTCCCGACGTCCATGACGTTGCTGACGTCATCCCGCCCCGTCGCCATGGCGACCGGGAAAGCCCTGCAGGAAAACTCATTCTCAACGGGATTTCCTGCATACTCTGATCGCCGAGGGCGATCGGAGTGGGTGGGGGGATGCCACCGCTCAGCGGCTATCATGTAGCGAGCCCTGGGCTCGCTACATGATTTAAAAAAAAATGAATAAAAAAAAAGTGCGGCGCTGCCTCCTTGCCGGATTTTTTAGACCGGCAAGGAGGTTAAGGATGGTAGTGAGGAATATTCCCCATGTGAGGAAGTAGACTTATTATCCCTCATTTTTTCTGCCTTTTTGAGTCTTCTGCAATATTTTATTGACACTATTGGCCTTTTATCGATATTTTTGGACATCTTTTACATGATTTTTTGATCCATTTGATTTTTTTAAGGATTTTGGATTTGCATGCTTTTTTAGAAGGGCCCTTCTTGAGTGTGGATGAGAGTATGATACAGGTTGAAACAGTGTGCTATATATAGTTTGGAGAATATATTGAGGAATTTTATTCAATAAAAAGAGAATTAAATAATTGAAGTTTAGTGCGTGACAGACTTTTTGTTTATATTTTGATTGCTTTATGAGGTTTTAAGGGGACCCCTCAGTCCTACACGCTGTTTATAGGAGTAGACGATCCCCTTCAGTGCCTGGTAAAATTTATATTATATTGAAAACAAAGAAAACCCTGAGACTCCCCCATGAGGAGATGGACTGGCCCCAAACCTGTCGGTCCTGTCAGATTTTAACTGACTACTTTTTTTTCGCGATAGTGGTCCTTTAAGCCTCACGGTTTTCCCCTAATGATCTATTCGAGAAAAGGTAATGTTTTTACATGGGAAAGGGGGTATCTGATACTGATTGGAATGAAATTCTATCCTGAGTTAAAGATCCTCTTTAAAAATAAACAAACAACTGCTATAATGGCAAAACCTATAGGCATACTTACAGTACTCAAGTCATAAGAGCATTATACAGGTCGCCATCTTGAACTCACAAAGGACTAGCACAAAAGTTATGGTACACCTAAGTTGAAAAACCTCAATAAAAGTAATAATTATTCTGTAGCTGTAAGTTAAAAAAAAACAAACCAAACTGATAAGCTAACATATTTTCAACTACTAAATTAGCTATTTAATACCGCTGCTATTACATCCCTATATCACTAGCTTTCCAGAGCAGGTAATCATGGGGGCAAGGTTGCCTATAATGGAGAGTTCTGATTGAAAGTGCTTGGGGATAATGGATCAGCCCTGATTTTCTCCCAATCTCTTTTCTGTCAATTCTGCTGAAACGTTTTAATGTCACATATTCAAAAGGAAATAACCATTTTATCCTCTACACAGGAAAGACAATGATCCTCCAATTATCTCACAGATTTTCCCATATCTTGGGAAATCTCTGCAGGCAGTAATGAGCATAGCATCCAATTGTTAATGCTCACAGTGAATGGCAATAACTGTACAGACCAGTCTCACCATTACTGTTAGGTGATATATGAGAAGGCAATCATACATGGCTGCATTTTTGCAAGTAATGGACCTGATACAAGAATCTCTTATGGTAATCAGGCTACTGTATATGTTATGATTAAAGTGTACCCGAGTCAACATGTGACATGATGAGATAAGCATATATGGATAGTAGAAAACATTAATAAACCAGGCTGTTTTACTTGTTTTCTATGCTGCCTGAAAGAGTTAATTTCTAGGCATGGAAGTGACAGCTTCTGTCATGCTGGCACCTTGTTGGGAATATACTGAACATCACTGATAAGCAAATAACAGCCATAAAAGTTTTCCTGGCAGGGAAGGCAGGGAGATTTAAAATACTCTGAGACACATAATAGGCTGACACTGATTCGAAACAGTAAAAAATTCAACCTACTTTGTACATTTTTAAATATAAAAGAAAACCCTGAGATACTTAAAATAGGGATTTTTTTAGGGGTAGGAGGATAAATATAATTGTTTCTCTCATCAGTTTATTTTCACCTCAGGTTCACTTTAAGGACCATTGTGTTTTCAAAAAGTGTTCGCAAGCGGTGTAATGGTTTTGAATCAATAATGTTTTGCAACCTACAGGTCATCGTGCGGAGCCTACCTTCTTCAGACACAAGCAGGGATGGAAAAAAAGACAAGCCAGCACTCAAGACAAAAATTTGCCCCCGCCACCCTCACAAATGTGCCTAGTTTCCTAACAGTAACCAAACCTGGGCTGATAACAACCTGTCCCTTCAAGTGTCAATCATTCCTCCATCAGCTGGATAGTACCAGTGATCAATTCTGCCCAGGACTGCTGCCCACTGCCCAGTAGACTAAAATGTCTTATTCAAGCAGAATGGAAAATATTAGTCATAAAGGAATTCGCTGATGTTCACATGATTTCGATCGACACAAATACGATTTTTGGTTTCAGAGCATGAAGGCACAACATGGTAAGGATTGATTAGCGAAGAAGAATTGCCAGGATCGTGCTTGTAGCATGTGGACCACTAGATGATTTACTTTCGATCAATCACACTGTTTTCAATCACCCAATAAAGTCATTGGTTAATCTCTTGATGGAAAATCAAGCAATGTATGGCACAGTTAGATTTTAGCTGAAATCTTTATTATTATTATTATTTTTTAATCAAGCCTTTACTCAGGAATGTATTAAGCCACATAAATGCAAACATTTGCAACGTCAAATTTTACAACCATCAACAGTGACTGGAGTTAATGCAAACTAATAACTATGTGATACTGCTCATAGACAAATATTCAGCATAGTATTATGATAGATATCTTAGGAACATATAAAATTATTGCTATATATCAGGCTTTCTCAACCAGAGTTCCCTGGAACCCCAGGGTTTCTTGAGTACTCTACAGGGGTTCCTTGGCATTTTCCCCCCATTGACTATCATTCATAAAGCATTCCCGCATGCGGAAATGCGTAATACCGCTGACTTTACCGAGCACTGAGCAAGTTGTGTATTCATAAAGCCTCTTTCCGTATGTGGAGCTGACATTCCCGTGCAGAGTGACAACGTACCGCCTTGTGCGGTGTTGATACGTGTTGATACGCAGGTATCTAGAAAAAGTATCAAAATGTTCATTAATAAACATTTCCGCATAACGGTATGCGGACGGGGATTACCGATCCCCTGGATGTAGCGGGAAGTTTGCGGAGTCCTTGTAAGTGAATGGGACGGACCTCCCACACATCAGCAGAGAGAACACCGCATGGAGGGACTCGGCCAGCTTTTCTGTTTCCGCATGCCTACCGCCCGCCTACCGACACCATTCTCCAGAAAACCTCCGCACTGCTACCGCACCAGGCACAATGTTTATGAATGAACACCCAGAAGGCTAAACTACCGACGGCGGTATTCTCCCTCACGGGTTCTCCTTACCGCCAGCAAGTTTATGAATGATAGCCAATGTGGGGGAAGTATAATAGAGCACGCTATAATAGGTGGTACTGTAACAAGAAGCACTACATTGGGGGCTCAGGAGACATTATAATGAGTGGCAGTGTAATAGGGGGTAGTGAAATAAACAGCCACACATACTTTTAAAGACCATGCCTCCTGCAAAATAAATGCAGGGGGTTCCTCGAGATCAATAAATTACTTGCTGGGGTTCCTTGAGATCCAAAAGTTATTTGCAGGGTTCCTCCAGGGTAAAAAGGTTGAGAAATCTAGACTAGGACATGATGCAGTCATAGACTCTAGATGAGGATGGGGAAAAAAACACCATAGTAACAAGCATCCAATACACGAGTATGCTATACCTATTGTACATCAGCAATCATCTTCAGCATGCACACCTATGGGGATTTGTATGTATGATGCAAGAAAGTGCTGCTGACGGCCAATTTTTTGGAAGCAGCGTATTGATTTCACACCTGAATTTGCTTGTTGGGAATCACTTCAAATTGGTCCTAGTGGAAACAAGCCCTCACTCCACTGGGTATTGTAGTTTATCTGCTACGCTGAAGAGAACATGGATTGTGTAGACTGAGGCCCCTTTTACATTTGCATTGCAAGTGTGCATTGCGTTGCCCTGTTATACTGCAGGGTAATGCAATGTCAATGCAAGTGTGCGCTGGAAGCTTCGTAAGCGCAGCCGAGCCAACACAAAGTCTGTAGTGCCTTACCGCATTTATTTCGTGGAAATGCAGTGGTGCCACAAATCATTGGAGTTAATGGGCGATGGAGGTATTTAATAGACGGGAGCGTGGTGGGTCAAGAAGTGTATGTGCGGATCGATGGGATTCTCAGTGATACACTTCCTGAGTGCGTCACTGAGCAGGGGCCGGAGCTATGCATATGAACCTGTAGGCCACTCTACCGCAGGGTCATATCTTTGTCACTTTTTGTGTTGCAGTGGGATGCGGCAGGAGCATCGTATCCCCACTGCAACGCAAAAAATAAGTGTAAAACAGCCCTTAAGGTTTCCTACTGGAACTGCTGTGATGTGTTGTTCATTCCATATCCTTCTTTGGACTGTAACTCTGGGACTTGCAGTTCATCTGCGGGGCTGAAGAGAACATGTATTGTTTTTCATCCAGTGGCATCCTACAGTGGAAGCACAACCCTACCTACACTTTTGGGGCATGTAGTTACCTTATATACTCGTGTATAAACCTAATTTTTCAGCACAAAAAATGTACTGAAAAGTTACCCCCTTGGCTTATATGCGAGTCATTAAAGCAGAACGGATGTTGGCGCAGGTTTTGTTACTGGCATTGGTGCGTAAAAATCGTGCACTAGTAAACCATGCATGCTTTTGCTAGCTGGCTCCCTGCTGTGTCCGTGCCCTCCATCCCCTGCAACATGGTGTGCAGAGGGCGCTGCTCAAGACTACCTATTCCCCCCGGCTTGTGGAGCAGAGCCTGCAAGCAACGTGTCATCAGTGCAATAATTGGGTGTTCTTCCTGAATGGCAATCTCTGTGTCTTATATTTATGACGCCATCTAGTGGCATCTTGAGACACAGCTGTATCATCCTTGGGGCACATCTGGCTATGGAGAGGGGGCTGACTTGTACTGAGGGCACATCTGGCTACCGTGAAGTGGGCTATACTGGGGAGGGGGCTTATATATGAGTCAATCACTTTTTCTTGGTTTCTGAGGGAAAAGTAGATACCTTGTGTTATACACGTGTCGGCTTATATGCGAGTATATACGGTAATTCACAGTGTTGCTGGGATTTGTAGTTCATTTGCTGTTGGATTATGTGGTAACTAGCAAGTTTTCTCACTATTTTATGGCCAGATCCGTGTGTAGTGTATGCAGTTTTTAATATTATTGTTATTATTTATTGTTATTGGATTTGGCTACATCTGCCAATGTGTGCTTTCTGTCTTAAAGAGAACCTGTACTGAGTAAAAATATTTAAAATAAACACATGAGGTAACTTCAAATGAACATTACATAGTTACCTTGCCATCAGTTCCTCTGAGAAGCTCACCATTTTCTTCTGACAATAATCCCTTCCAGTTCTGACAATATTTTGTCAGATCTGAAATATATCAGTTGCCGTCAGTAAAATATCAGTTGCTGTCAGTTATAGCTGAGAGAAAAACTGATGTAGCTGGTAATGTCCATGTTTCCCTATGGCTCAAGTGGGCGATGTTACAGTTTAACTGTGTGCTGACCAGAAAGCTGTAATGGCCATTTTCAAAATGGAGGACAGAAAATTCCGTTGATCACAGTGAACAAATAGGACACGGGACAGGAGAAAAACACTGAGGAGCAGATTACATAGAAGGTAAGTATGACTTGTGTATGCTTTTTTTGACATTTAAGTTTCACTTCCGGTTTTCCTTTAAGCCTGGTATGCACATCCAATCTTGATTGGCCAATTTTACCACTTCCATGGAGTATAATGTCCAACATGTTTACAGGTGAATACAGTACTATGATTCTGTAGGTGAGCTCTCATACTACATGGAAGTGGTAAAACTGGCCAACAAAGAACGGATGTGTGTACATACACTTCCCCCTGAATTGTCACACATACTGTACATTCAGTAACCTTGATTGCACACATCATGTACACACACACAATACACGCTCACCATGCATGCACACACATACACAATATAAATATTAAACTGAAATTTGTAAGAAGTTGGAGAGCAGCATGGAACGCATCAGAAAAATTATTCTCGCTCAATCCTGCCTGGTAGACACCAGAGAACAAAAGCCATTGAAGGACCATCGACTGGACAGGCTATTAAACATGTTATCCAATCAAATCTGTTTTGCGTTTATAATCAGCCACAAGTGATTCATGTGTGATTCATAGATAGGTCAGGTCTGCTTGTCTAGAGCATCTTGAATGTTGACAATCATTTCTTAGGCTTACCTTTGCATGTAAATTTGTTGGGATGGTGGTGCCAAATTATTGGATCGAATGTCATAAAAATCATAAAAGAGTTCAACTGGAAAAAGTTTTTTATTCAAAGCACAGATAGACAACACATTTCACAGGCACTAGCCCACTTCCTCAGATTAATACACAGTGCCTTGGAATAATGTGCATTAGAGTATGGGCGCTTCTGGCCTAAGCCAGTACTCCTATCTATACGCCTCTCTAGGTGAAATGAGTAGATAGGTCAGATCTGCTTGTCTAGCCACTCTTGGATGTTGACAATCATTTCTTTGGCTTATCTTTGCATGTAAAAACGGACTAACGGTACTTATACTTCAAATACAGTATATAATAATACTTTCAGGTTAGATGAAATATTAATTACTTAGCTAAGATCTACTTACACTGCTAGTTGCTACCTACTTAATGAGCATTAATGTGGAGGATGAGCGATGGTCACTTACCTCTCCTGGCATGACCTTAAAGTTAGTAAATGAAAGAAAACAGAAAAGAAGGAAAATGAATAAACAATGAAATGGGATGAGTTTTTATAAAACCTCAAAAAGTAGAGTTAGTAAATGAGAGAAAACATAAGAGAAGAAAAATGAATAAACAATGAAATGGGATGAGTTACTGAAATGGCTAGATGCAGGCAGCTAACACTGCTATCTAGATCGGGAATAGTTCAGCAAGGAAACCTGATTGAAAAGATGCCATCTTCTGCCTACTAAGAAGATAAGTGGTTAGCAGTCATGCCTTGCTGCACTAGAGTCCCAAGTTTACGTCCCAGACGGGACACTATCTGCATGGAGTTCACATGTTCATATGTTGTGCCTGTGATTGCCTGGGTTTTCTCTAGACCAGGTGTTCTCAAACCACAGCACTCTGGTGTGCCTCGAGCACCTCCTAGGGGTGCCTCAGCATTCTCCCCCATCCTTCGTGTGTTGCCATCAGATACTGCAACCGCACATTGATACACTATAGGTGGGTCAGTGACCACTTGGAGGGAGGATGCTGCCTAATGGGGTCACTGAATACTTGAAGGGGGAATGTGGCCTAATGAGCATCACTAGCTACTTGGAGGGTGGGTGCTATTTAGTTAAGAGGGGGGGGGGGGGGGGTTTGTCACTGATTACTTGGAGTGGTGATGATGACTGATAAGCATCTATAGCTACTTGGAGGGGGTGCTGCCTAATAAGTCATAACAGCATGTCGTAGCTTTAGAGGAGCTCACAAGCTAGAGTTCTTAGCATAGTCATAGTGGCATGTATGGGGCCAGTGTTAGGAGGAAAGATCATCAACATACCAGAATTGTTTTGGGATAGTTTTAGGTCATATTTATGAAGCTTTATTAAAGATTCAAAGGCATTCACAAATGTTCCATCAGCACTGTGTTCACTAGACATAGAGCATGGATAGCAAGGGAAACGATACTTTGAAAATTTAGTAATTTACCATAGTAACAAAGCGAACAAGTTGGACTTTTTGTTTTATTATACAGTGTTCAGCATATGCTGCCGCTAATTAGCTGTTCATGTTGAAAAAAAAAGGCTAAATGTGTAGAAGAAGCAAGCTGCCAGGTGAAACATAAGTGTATATGTGAAAAAACCTTGCCAAAGCAAATATCTCACACACTACCGAATAAGTGAAGTACCAGGGAAACAAAATCACACACTTGCGTCCAGAAGGACATTACCCTATAGGTACAAATGGTAAAAATTATAATTTTACTGTATCACGAAAAGTTTTTAAAATGAGAGGTATTCGGTTTCAGAATCCCTCACTGTGTAGCCTTCAGATATGTATCTGTTGTCAGAGTGTGGGGGTCTTTGCTGATCCCCCTTATCCCATAGCAAAAAGTCTCATGGGAAGGTGTAGCTATCCCACACTGCTATGACCACTGACCACACAGTGTGTCTGTGTCGTTCGGGGACAGTGGAGATAACCTGATCAAGGATATAGCTGATCTGGTTCAACCACCAACTATCAAGTCCCCTCACACACTGACCCAATGACGGGTGGGTATATACAAACATAAAGTGCTAAGTGCTGTACATAGACTTTAACATGTGCATGTTTCACCAAAAGGCTTCATCAGAAAGCGTGCTGTACATATATTACATAGCCTACACCAATTATTTACATATATTACAAAATACCCCCCATCATCATATAAGCCCCAGTCAGAGCTGAAGTGCCCTGTCAGGCAAAGCCATATATATAGATAAGGAGGGAAATAGGGGAGGCGTTATAGTGGGTGTGATGAGGTGTGTCACATTTTACCTATTATTAGCATAATACAGTTTCCAGGGCTGGTGCCCTGTCCATATATCTTACCTCATTGAGGTCTTAGTGTGTCCGTGTTAAGGGATGGGAACCATCATTAGGATAGCATGATAACTCCCCCTCAAGTCCGTGGGCTTGGCCATCTCTCTGTGACCCACGTTAGGGGGAGGGGGCCTGCAGGATGCTGTTCGCCGGTAGGTTGCAGCCAAAACTTCAAACCCTGGGCGAATCTAACGGTCAGCTAATGGTGCAGACAGCGCTGTAGCGGTGACGTCACTTCCGCCCACATGCGCGTCTGCTTCCTGTCCTGCGCTGATCTGGGACGCATCTTGCGTTCCAGGTCTCCCTCTAGAGGCATTAGGTTCCTCCTCTGTCCCGACTGCATCACTATTAAAGAAACGCCCCCTCCATTAAAGGGGACGTAGATCTCTGTTTATGGTTGCGTAGCAACCTCTCAAATATATAAACATTCGCGCATATCAATGGTGCATATACTCTTAGGCTCGCATAGTCCTCCATCTGGACCCTTCACCTAGCCCACTGTTGTGCACTTATATACGTAGGTGTCCCTCATATGCATCTGTCAGTGTAGGTGCAACGTGGATAATGCGCAGATGTAAATTTGTATCTGTATTTGCTCGTATAGAGTGTGATCACAACCCCTATGCAGTAAAACAAACACGCACGTATTTTGTGTATGACATGCAAGGATCCGACCACAATGCATGGGATAATTCACAGATGCAAACACATCAAGGGGTATTTGTGCGTTTCCATCTGTCACTCGCTTGAATATTTGTCACTGACTGTCCCAAAGCTGTGAGGCATGTCAGGACCCAACACTGCAGAAAATCTCCCCAAAGAATCTAAGGGAGTCTCACGTTCAGATGAATCACATCTGTCAAAGAGTCTCATACCCCTCTGGGTAATATCATGATGAAGGGGTTTTTTTTTAGAGTCAGTATATGCGATGGCACTGCCCTCCTAGAGTAGGTCTCAGCTAGATCAAAATGTAAAAAGAGGGGAAGATAGGTATGGGGAAGGTGGGTGAAGGGGGCGGGAGGAGGGGGAGACACTACAATCTTGCCCCATCATCCATAGATGGCCCAAGATTTTACAGTATAAAACAGGACGCTAAATCTTGGTGGCAAAGACTGAATCCTAGCTATTTATAGAAAACATGCCAGATTAAAATCCTCATTAAGACCCCCCGGGGCTATGGTATCCAATCTATAGATCCACTGCGATTCTATCTGGGTGAGCTTGCGATCAAAATCGCCTCCTCTAGGATTTCTTCTCCAACTCTGAATCCCCCAAAAAGAAATGTTAAACCTATCCGATCCATGTATTCCATTCATATGTTTGGCTATAGATGTTTCTCGCCTGTGTTTGATGTCTCCCACGTGTTCAAGGATACGATCCTTAAATTGTCTCGTGGTTTTCCCCAAAGCAAATATCTCTATAATATTTTGAGTACACCCACGGGAACCTGATCCCATGTTATCTATAAAGAAAGGGTAGCCCAGCTGCTTGTACTGCTTCATGCACCAGGGAGCCAACTAATCCACACCCGTACAAAAACAACTAGTCCACTGCGCTCAAACCAAAGAGAACCATCCAACACTATTCATATGCACATCCAAAAGAGTGCTGCTCTTGTCTTACTTTTGGGGAGTAAGTGATAGAACTGTAGAAAACAGAAAATGAAAAAGAGAACAAGGAGCGCTCTCTAGTGCATTAAAGTTTTTAATATGCCTCTTCTCAAAGCAAAAGAATAAAACGTACAATGTTCACTTAAAATCAGCGCATATCACACTATATAGTGTACATCACCGCTCCTTCAGATGTTTACACCGCCATGCGCGTCTCCTCACTGTGGCCAATAGTGCGGGGAACCGTCAGAATTCCAGCGCCTATTGCGTTATGACGCAATAGGCGCAGGGCACTGAGGGCAGCTGCCGAGACTCCACCGCTTTCCCTATCCCCGCCGGCGCTGGAATTCTGACGGTTCCCCGCACTATTGGCCACAGTGAGGAGACGCGCATGGCGGTGTAAACATCTGAAGGAGCGGTGATGTACACTATATAGTGTGATATGCGCTGATTTTAAGTGAACATTGTACGTTTTATTCTTTTGCTTTGAGAAGAGGCATATTAAAAACTTTAATGCACTAGAGAGCGCTCCTTGTTCTCTTTTTCATTTTCTGTAATCCACACCCGTATCCACCAAGAGTGTAAGAATGCACTGCAAAGGACAGAAATGATCGGGTCTCCACATGGATTTTTTAGCAATCATAGCTTTCTTTATTTAAAGTCTTATCTGTGCTAAGGGACTGGTCTTGGTTACTCAGTTTCTCTCCTATTGCTAACTTGTAAATAAAATGCTTTTTTACACCACCAGTAAGCAAACTAATACTCAAAATAATTGTTACAGTACTTTTTCACCTACTTGTTGGTACCTTTTCCATTGCAAGGTTCTAGAAAGTTAATTTAAATTGAAGATGAGAAAATATCCCCTAGGAGAAAACGTCAATTGCATATGGGCCATGGAGTGATATATGGCCAGCTTGAGTCTTTGGATCTGATTTAGGGCCCTTTTCCACTTGCAGTCGCTAGCGTTCACGCTGAACGCTAGCGATTGCTGAATCGCAATTACCGGCGATTCCCCGACGTTCGCGGCCGCGATTTTGCTATGCTATGCACTGCATAGCAAAATCGCGGCAAAAGTCGCTCCGCGGCGCGATCGCGATCAAGTAAAAAACGAATCGCGGTAGTGGAAACTACCTACCGCGATTCCTATGTTACAAAGCAAACCGTAGCGATTTTAAAATCACTAGCGGTTTGCGGTTTTGCAATTAAGCAGTCGCAAACGCTGTAGTGGAAAAGGGCCCTTACTAATGCCAAGAAAATGAGTAATCTTTGATGGAAATCTTCCTTTTGCTATTTTCAAAAACAGTGTTATTATACATGGCCATGTGAACAGGGTTTTAGAAACTATGTGCTAGACACTGTTATCTCATGATATGATGCCTATGTTCTTGGATTTTATTTGGAAGGTGTTTATATGGAAGGTATTTCTCTACCCACTGCTGCAGGGTCTTAAAAAGGTTAATAGGCCATTTTGATGGAAAAGTGATGGAAAAGTTAATCTGTTCCAAAGTGATTAAACCATATTTTGTCAGTTCCTGCACATTTATTATTTTTAATGGCAGCACTTGCTTATAATTGTTTATTTAAATGACTCTTTGCTTATTAAAGCAACAGCATGTGTGACATTTTGAAATCATTAAGTATTAAGTATTTTATCCCAGCTTAAATCAAGCAGAAAATTAATTTCTCAAATATTGTTGTCCAACTTGTATGTATTGCTGCGGAGCAATGAGAATGTCCTTGTTCCAGGCCACTGCGCGCATGTACACGCACGCACGCACACGCAGGTAAGTATGTGAATAAAAACTGCCTGCTGGGCATCAGGTTAGTTTATCAGATCCCAATTATTTAAATAAATCCTCTCTACAGTCGTAACTTGTACTGCCGTGCTGCCTTGCGACCTTTCCAGCCAGCGTACTAAAACCTTGTACTGCATACGCGTACGAATATGTACGCTGCGGTTGAGTTGGACGCAGGGTGAGCCGAATGGTGTAAAATACTGTAGAACATGGAGGGAGGGGCCAGAACTCAGAATTACTCATGTGAATTACTCATGCACGAGGAACGCTCTATAGCACCAGTACTATAGCAGTGCCCAAGTCCGGCACTAGGCGGCTGGCGTCGGGCACTAAAGGCACCTGCTTTGCTGTATACACACTAGATTAAACTCAGGTGAGGTGGCCGATAATGACCACTTCTGCAGAGTATCTACTTTCTGTACAGCAGCCACCGGCACTCGTCAGGGGCTCGGCCAACGATCAGCTTTGTGGATCGATTTGGGCATTGTCATACCGAGGGCATTGTTATCCCCACCCCCACCTACTGTCGCGTGATACTCCTTATGCGTCGCTGCATCAGCCCTCCGCGTAACAACAGAACCTCCAGGTTAGTAACACATCTGTACAGCTTTCGGACGTGCGCTGTCATCCGAGGGATCGAGTCCCAATCCTTCCCCGCCAACATGTCTCCTAAGTGTGTACCAAGCATCAAGCAAACCAGAGACAAGAGGGGGGGGGGCACATGCAGTCGCACTGTGCATGACTGACTGACCCCGACTGGCCAAACTTCTACCGGGATCAGGAGAAGGCGGAGGAAGATGCGGTGGAAGCGATCGATGCGTAGGGGGCTGGAGGAAGCCCCAAGTATTTATAAATCTTTAATGTGTGTTTGTCTCTGGTACACTTTAAAGTGGACATGAACACTTGCAATGGACAGAGGGAAAACATAGAAATGCACCCTGTATGTATTTAGGGAATTTAGCCTGTCTAATTCCCCCTCATCTGTGACAAGTTGTAATTTGATCCCTTAGCTGTGTCAGCTCACTGCCACGACAGAGAGCTCATTTGTAAACACAGGATGTTAACAACATATCGGCTTCTATGAAAGCAGGGAGTAGACAAACTGCAGATTTATTGCAGGATTTGTATCAGCTGTAACAAAGAATGTTTTTCTTTAAAGGTTATTATGCTGTTTCTTATCGTTTAGAGCTGAGATGAAGTTCTGAGTTCAGGTCTGCTTTAAGATAAGAATATACAGTAGGATCTCAGTGATTCAGCCTTCAGGGAAATTGGGAGATGCGGATAAATTTAGTTCCTAGTTGGATGACAGGTACTATAAAAGGAAATTTTAAAATTAACTAAAAACTGATACTTACCTCGGAAGGGGGAAGCCTCTGGATCCTAGTGGGGCTTCCTCCAGACCTCAGAGCTTCCCAACAACAATAACAAATCACTGGCTTGCCTGCACACTCGTGACTTTCCCTTCGGGTTCCGGCAGAAAAAGTCAAGCCTGAGCAGGTCTGTGACTCAGTCCTGACTCAGACAGGAAGTGACTACAGTGTGACCCTCACTGATAAGAAATTCCCCTTTTTACCTCTTTCTTGCTCTCAGAAGCCATTTTCTGCTAGGAAAGCGTTTTATAGTTGGAATTTCTTATCAGTAAGGGTCACACTGTAGTCACTTCCTGTCTGAGTCAGGACTGAGTCAGCCACTTACATACCCGATATTTAACTCTTTCAGGCAGAGAAAGAAAAAAAGGAACACAGCATAGTTATGTGTGTGCTAGGCACTGTACATACACATGTCTATCTCATTATGTCACATGTCAGTTCAGGTATCCGTTAAGTCAGCCAAATAGATCATAAGGGATGCCAGGTAACTGTTTATTATTATTACTATTATTATTATTATTATTATTAGTATTGTTTGAAAGGAAATAAATATGGCAGCCTCCATATTCTTCTCACTTCTGTTGCCCTTTAATTCCTTTTGTCACCTAAGGTGAAAAATAAGAGTGAGGGCTGGTTCACACTTGGGCACTTTGGTAGCGTTTTGCTGATCGCTGGGGATCAGCAAAACACTGCTGCTAATTTATCCCTATGGATACATTCTCACTGCAGCATTTGCGGTTTGAATCATTTGCAAACGCACTGAATGCAGCACTTTGGGGGGCAATTGCGATGTGATTCTCATTCTACTTAACGGAAATCACAATAGCAAATCATGGTAAAGATGCAAAATTTTGAGCCGCAAATTTGCAATCGCGATTTGCGCTTCAAATGTGAACCAGCCCTCACAGTACTTAGCTCCTATAATATGTATGCATGTGTCTTTGTTTCTCTACTGAAATACTGAGCTTCATTGCATTGTTACAGCATGTGAATGGACAGACAGTCAAAGTGTAGCCTTGCCTCTTTTATTGCCTTGGTTTCTGGGAATCAGATTGCAGTAAATCACATGAATCCCAGCCAGAACCATTAGGACTCATTACATATAATTACTGACCCACTATTCCGTTGTTGGGCATTCTGTGGACCCCTGTAACAGCTAGCGGAAACTCTGACTTGCTCAGAAACAGAATTTGCATTGGCAATGACTTGCTCTTTTCCCGTGTGACCTCAGCCTGTCAGTCAACGGCTTTAGTTATTTCAAAACGTAAACGATAATTTAGAAATAATTTTAAGATACGGGGGGAGGGTAACTGACTGTATGATGACTAACAGGAGACGTGTCAGCAGCAGTAATGTATTACTCTGTAATCAACCAATACATTTATTTGCCTCATTATGTCTGTAATATATCTGTAAAGTGTGCTGACATTCTGATATCAGTTTTGCAATAGTGATTTTTCTCAATCACACAGATGGCCATTATCAAATCCATTCTGCTTCCTAAAGCCTAACCTCTGACCTCACAGAACACACCTTCTTGATGCCTAACGCTACTCCCTCTAAACATAAAATTCTTCCAGATGCCTTCCGATTCTCTGCCTAAACGTAAACTTCTTTTAACACCTAATCCTAATAACATCTCTAATGTACAGTTCTTCCTAAAGCCATGTACACACATATGACTGATGTCGCCTGTCAAGCATTGGAATCTGATCCCTGGGCTGATGCTGTACAGATGCAAAGTCAGCTGTATATCTGACGACCCGCTCTGTTGCTATACGGGGTGGCAGAGGGCCAATAGAAAGGCATGTGCGTGACATGCGGGTGGGTGAGCAGCATGCCAGGGGTGTAACTAGAAATCACTGGGCCCGACCCAAATGGACACACGTTGGCTCTGAGATTTCCCAGCAATACATTTGATCGATTTCAGCTCAAAATCAGTTGAATCGTCGATTGGGTATGCTTGTTGCGGCACCGATTTTCATCCAATTCAATAAAATTATTGAAAATTATAGAATCGGATGGTCAATCAAGCTAGACAGAAGGCCAGCATTAGCTTTTAAGATATTTACCTTTGGTTGCCTTCCTTGAGAGGTGTTAAATTTGGGCACCGGCACATAGCATTGTATAGCCGAGCACCAGTTATTGAGTAAATTGATTGAATAGGGCCCAGGCATGTGGCTATTCTATAGCCGAGAGCCTGTTGCTATAGAGTAGATTAGGGCTTTACCAACTCCAGTCCTCAAGGGCCATATCCATGCCAGTGTTTAGGATGGACAGAGTAATGGAGAACTTTGTTCTACCAGATGAACCACACCTTTCCTGATCCAGACCCATCAATTAATTTTAGCTGTGCCAAAAATGTATGAGGAATGGATCTCAGTCCTCGAGGACTGGATTTTAACTACACTGGAATAGGGGAACGCCAACCCCCAATTCTTTCACTGTATCCAGGAGTGCTGCTAAGGTTTTATGGCCACAAACAGTGCATCATTTGTGGCCCTCAAGTTTAGATAGGTAGCCAAAGATGAACCTCCCCTTTACCTAGTATAGGTAGTATACCTTCAGTATAGGGACCAAGGTGTCCCCAGTACAGATAGCCACACCCAGTAAAGGTAGCCAAGGTGTTCCACCAGTATAGATAGCCACGCCCGGTATAGGTAGCCAAAGGTGCTGCCCCAGTATCAATGGCCACACCCAGTATAGGTAGCCAAAGGTGCCGCCCCAGTATAGATGGCCACACCCAGTATAAGTAGCCAGGGTGTTCCCCCAGTATAGATAGCCACACCCAGTATAGGTTAAAGGTATGTCCCCCTTCCCATATAGAGTTTTGATGTCAGTGGGGGTATGTAGTTTCCTGCTGTCTCCCCATCTCTAGACTCACAGAGAAGCATATTAGAGAGACGGAGAGGGGAGGACAGTACATAGTAACTGCGCAGTAGAGATGGCCCTGCTCAGGAGAACTCATGGAGAAGCATGTGATCAGTTTGATCAGCTGATAGATTTGTAAGGTTCTGATTTGCTGGTCCTGATCATGTGGTAAACCAGCAAGTCATCACAGCAAATCTGGACCTTACAAATCTATCAGCTGATCAAACTGATCACATGCTTCTCCCTGAGTTCTCCTAATCATCAGGGCCATCCCAACTGCGCTGTACACTTCAAATGCAGGAAGTGAGCAATCTGTATCTGAAGTGTACTCCGTGGGGACTGCACCACTCTTCCTTTTGTTCACATTGATGCTGAACTGAAGTCTGTGTGTGTGTGATGGGGAGACAGTGGCAGCCATATATGTCACAGACAGGGCGGACCTGGAAGCATAGGAGGCGCCTGCTGTGAGTGAGGCCCCAAGTGGCTGCTTGGTTCGCCTGGTGTAACGATTTGTGTCAGCAAAGAACATAATTCTGATTATTAGGTGATCTGCAGTATCACCTATAATGCAGATATATACCTGATTATATGGTGATCTGCAGAATCACCTATAATACTGGTATATAAGAAACTGATGTGACAACAAAACGCAATAAGTGATTGGTGCAACAGTAGTACTGGTAGCTTTGGCAATACCTCACCAGAGGAGTTGGTCGGTACTAACAGTACAGTGCCCCTCACCAGAGTCAAGGGCCCTCTGGTGAGAGTAGAGTAGTCAGACAGATCGGGTACGGCGACAGACAGACAGATACGGTACAAAATCAGGAGGCAGAGACAGTAAGGTATAAGCAAGCAGAGTCGGCAGAAAGATCAGATGGGCAGAGGTACAGAGTCACTGAGCAGAAGAGTAGTCAGAACGAGCCAGAGTCATGCACAGATAATAACACAGTAATGAATAATATTATAGCTATTAAACAATTCCTATCTTGTGTGAAATCCTCCCGGATCAAAGCATACCGGGAACTATCTAAGGGTCTGAGCGCTAACACTGAGTATGCGCAACAGCAGACAAGTTGCAAATGATTCAGCTAGGCTTATGAAGCAGAAGAGACCCCTCTGGCACGCCCCCTCCTATCAGCCAATGAGGAGCGGCTAGCGTCTCCTCTGACGTCAGCCGACTGGCCGGTCAGCTGACGCGCCTCCTCCCCGCATAAAGGTCCTGTCTGTGCACATGCGACAAAGCATCCCTGTGTGCAACTGACAGACCCGTCCTCGGCATGCTAGACGCCTGAGGCACGGATACATTGCTAAACAGGGAGCTGGAGGCAGCTGCGGTGGTAGCGCTGTTCACCGCAGCTGCCTCTCCAACGTTTGTTACACCTGGGACTAGCAGTACCCCTGACTGTATCTGATAGCCAGTTCTCTGATATACAATAGCCCAAATGTAACACCTGGCACCACCTAGTCACAAGCTTACATTGACACTTTGTCGTTGCCCATTTCAACAGCAGAAAGTGGCGCCAACCACTTCTGTTATCAGAGACATCATAATTGACACAGCTGAGAAACAATGGTGCTGATCAGTGAACTGCATTACTGTGACACAAAGACAACCTACTACTGTCTGCAGCTGCCTCCCTTCTTCCTAACACATCAATACCAATAGTATGCTTTGTGTGGCCTCCACATCAATATATTATTAACGTGATGAAAAAGATAAGGGTGACTCCATGCCACAATGAAGCGATGAACATATGTGTTTCGCTAACATCAATTCTTAATGAACACAGATGATTCAAATCAGTTCTCCCTAGAAGTCGTATTAATGGGGATTGTATTGTTGAATTATTTAAAGCATGACACCGGCCTGTCTCCATACATTTGCAGTGGATCCCCATCACTAAGCCAAGCGCTAGAGTGTGACAGTGACAATGGCAGCTCTCGGCAACACGTATCTCCTCCTAGCGCATTTCCATTGTCAACTCTATACAGATGTGAGATCACACAGAAAAAGTATTACTGCAATCTTGTCATATACTGGAGCAATGGAGACCAGACAGGATTAAAAAATGCATGCCAATTTTATTGCAGTTTGGCGAATATGGCCCTTAATATCAGTCAATCTAAAAAGAAAAAAAAAACAGCCGATTTTTATTTTGTGTATTTACAGTATATATCACTGACATCAACTACATAGCTGCACAGAATATATAGTCCTGTTACTAGCTGTCCCTCAGAGGAGCTCACAATCCAATCTAATCCCTACCACAGTCATATGGACATCGTAGTCTAGAGCCAATTTTAGAAGAAACCAATTAACTTTTTTGGGGTGAGGAGGAATCCAGAGTGCTCAGAGGAAACCCACCCAAACATATAAACTCCATGCAGAAAGTGCCCAGGCGGGAATTCAAACCCTCAGAGCCTGTGGGCCTATCTTGCAAGGGTCATTAAAACAAGTATGGGCATAATAATAATCTTAACACCCATAACAAGTCTAGATACAAAACACCTAATATGAAAGATGGACCTCTCCCAATATATGCTGGCGATGCGAAGGGGGCCCCGGAGATCTGCTACATATAGCCTTTTCCTGCCCTCAGCTGGCTGGATTCTGGAGAGATGTACACAGGATTACTCAGCAAATCTCAGGACTTACAATCCCCTTCAACCCAGAAACTTTCCTATTACACTGTTCAACTATCTCTCCTGCACAATATAAAAAATCCATACTACCACATCTGATCACCACAGCCAGAGCCACCATCCCTGCACTCTGGAAAACCAAAACAACCCCTACCTTAAAACAATGGTTCCTAAGGGTCGAGAGAACTAAAGAACTGGAGGAACTGGTCCTAACTGCGAATGATCAAGCTGATAAGATCTCTAAGATATGGGCATGTTGGTATGACTACACTGACTCTGATAAATACAAGACTATTATGTCAAAATAGGCAACAAGTGATCCTGGGAATGCCCACTTTCCCTCCTCTCACCCCCCACGGGACCTCTCTCTTTCCTTCTTCCTACTTACACAGCTCTTTTACCTCTTTTCTCTCTCCCCATACCTCAACACATCCTCTGAAAAACTATATTATAGCCCCCTCTGGCTACCCGTCTTCACCAAAATAATGATAATACACACCTAAGTAGGTACAACGCCCTCTTAAACACCCACGAGAATTAACAAGAACTGGGTAACTCCAGAGGAATAGAACAGCCTATCACAACAGCAAATCGCAGCAGCGAAACTTAACCTAATGTTAAAATACTATATACTAACACTGTGATTACTGTTAAAAAGCTATCCTATGTATGTTGTTTGACTGTAATTCACTTATTATACTTGTACTTGATGTAATCGCTACAAAATCTTTTCAATAAAAATATATTGGAACAGAAAGATGGACCTCTTTATCACAGGCATGAAGTAGTAGTTGGGGCCTCCTTTCAGCTCTGGGCCCCCCTGGAGTCACAGGGGCTGCTCCTTTGTAGTTACACCCCTGGTAGATGGAGGAGAGCATGATGGCTGGCAGAGGCTGAATGCAGGAGAGGTAGTTGCACCAGTCCCCACCCCCAACTGTATGTATGATGGGGGTAGGTAATAGGGATGCTCATTCGGATTCCGCGGAAATGCAATTTCCGAAATTCCGACCGGAAATTGCATTTCTGCATCGGAATGCGGAAATTGGTAATGCAAGTGCGGTAGGCGGATTTCTGCCGGAAATCGTGGGAAATTTCCACCGGAAATTTCTGCCGACTTTAACATCGATTTTCTCAAAAACTCTAAGGTATTTTTGAAACCTTTTTTTTGCATCTTGTTCACAAGATTCAGTTTAATAAACCCTGAAAATTGTGTGGTGTTTTTAGGACTTACGGGGGCTTTGCTATTAACCGCTAAAGTCGGCGGATTTTTACTGTAATGTAAAATGCAGAAAATCTGCATCTGCCTATTTTCTGCATTTTACATTACAGTAAAAATCCGCCAACTTTAGTGGTTAATAGCAAAGCCCCCGTAAGTCATAGAAACACCAAATTTTAAGGGTTTATTAAGCAGAATCTTGTGAACAAGATACAAACAAAAGTTTTCAAAAAGACCTTATAGTTTTTGAGAAAATTGATGTTAAAGTCGGGCGGAATTTCCACAATTTGCGGTGGACATTCTGCATTGGAATGCGAAAATTGGTAGCGGAAAGCGGAATCGGTAATTGGCAATGGCGGAATGCGGATTTACCACGGAATCGGAAATTGGCATTTCGACCATCCATAGTAGGGAAAGGGGGGGGGGGGGGTAAGAGCAGGAACAGCCAGGGCAATCAATATGGCAGCAAGATTGGTGTTAGTGGATCACAGGCTTGCATGGCACTTTGCGGCTCGGTCACTTTGGTGCAGGGTGAGCTGAATGACTGCTCATCCTGCTGCCAGTGAAATTCTGGGAAGCGTTCAATACTATTCCCCCTCCGAGTCATACCCACCAGGTTTAGGAAAAATTGCGCTCCACAGATAGTAAATCCTAGTTAGGGGATCGCAGCAATAATAAGAGTCACCTTTTAATCTCACACCTATTGCATAAACACCAATAAAACTGCGCTTCAGAGTCCTTATATTCAGCAGATACGGACCACCCTATAAAAGCAAATAAAATACGCGTATAGTGCAAAGTATTGTTTTGATAAAATCACAATCAGCTCCCTGTGTTGCAGTCCAGGGGGACGTGCCACCACCATAGAGGGATCAGGATTTCTCCCCTCTTGTGCATGCACTCACCGGAAAGCTACTTGTCATTTAGCATATCATGAGTGCTGGCTGCGGAACACAGGGGAACACGTCCACACTTGGCTTGCCTCCTCTCGCAGCGTCAGCGTGTACACCGGCTCCGCCCACTATGTGCGTATTTTTTTTGCTTTTATAGGGTGGTCCGTATCTGCTGGATATAAGGACTCTGAAGCGCGGTTTTATTGGTGTTTGTGCCTCCGAGTCATAGCAACTCGGAGGGAGAAGTAGTTCGGGATCCGGCAATATTGAATTACCCGTGTGCGGGTCGCAGACTACAGCACTGCTGTTATAGCCGTGCCAAACTCAGGCACTACGCGTTTCTCGGCATGTGCCGAGAAGCCCGTCCTCGGAGTACAGGCCCCACCTTGGTTTATAGTCTTAGCTTTTAACCTGTTTTACCTGTTGAAATGGAGAGCTCTCTTTATATTCAAATCGGTTTATATTCAAGTATAAACAGTAAATAATACGTCTTTGCCCTTTCACTCCTACAAGTTCCTTCAATAACCCTCCAGGAGAGCTGCCTGTGCTGGGCTTGTGATTAATGTCCTCTCTCGGCTTATACTTCCTTTGAAACTATAAAGCTGTAACAATTTAATGTGACAATCTCCCCTCCAGGACAAATGGATATTCATTGATTCTCAGCACACAGGCGCTCAGGTCTGACCTGCTTAAACATTGTTGGGTCTTATCTTTTCTGGTGGAAATTTATATGAATATTAGACATTCCCTTACTTGGTAGTTTGCTCAGTTCATTCATAAATTTATCCTTCATGTCCGAGAAGACGTTCTGCTTGCTCGAGATGTCCGTGCCATTCTGATGGGTCTCTGGCAAGACTGTCGACCGTTCTGTCTGCTCGGACGCAAAATCGGCAGACCTACGCCCCTGGTTCATTGTGGAGCTGCAAAGCAGTAAAAAAACCGCCATTAAATGGATGAAAAACATGTTTGTTATGTAGTTACAGTGAGACCGACGCATGAAAACAAGACAAAGCAGAAAAAGGAAAGTATTGATGAATATAGATTTCCGTTGCCATTCCTCTTTGTTCAGCAGCAAGTAAAAACAAACAATTTAAAGTCGAATAAAAGCTTCTCAACAAACTAGCACAACAAATAGACATTCCTTACAATCGCGCTGCCCTTTTCACACTGGTGCGGTTTGATTTTATCCCAAGCGCAAAAGTAGTTTGTGCAGCATTTTTCCTGCTTTTGCATTCAGGTTAAATCAATAAGATCAGAAGAAAATTGCCTAGCGAAACACAATGCTAAGGGATTTTGTGCAATCTTCCATTGTAAAGGACCACGCCAGCGAAAAAGTTAGCAGTTAAAATCTGACAGAACCGACAGTTTTTGGACTTGTCAATCTCCTCATGGGGGATTCTCAAGGTTTATGTTCAAAAGTAGTTCCTCAACAACAGTTTAACTGCCAAAATAGTAATATACCAGCCAACCTTCCTACTCACTTGCACACTATTTTGTCAGTTAGACTTAGCAACTACCCATTGAAGAAATACTTTTAAAGGGCCTGTCTCCACTAGTAAATTTTTCTGTGCGTCAGTTTTTCTGCATGAGTTGTCTGAAAGTTTTGCATTGCTGTCAATAGTTTTTCTGGGTGTGAAAAATGAATCCAAGTGTGAAGTAGCCCATTGATTAACTACCTAAAGACGCCATCACGCCAATTGAACGCGGTGGCTCCCCCAGGACCGCGTAACGCTAATTGGCGTTAAGTCCTGGGGGCGTGGTTTGCAGGGGAGCACGTGCGGCGCTGCACGCGCATCCCCGCTTGAATGAAGCAGCTCAGCTCCGTCATCAGTCTCCCAGTGGCGATCGCCGCTAGGAGACTGTTAGACGGCGAAACCATCTATTTACATTGTACAGTGTTGCGATCTAAGGCAGCGCTGTACTGGGGACAGCCGTGTCACTTGGCTGTCCTCTCGGCAGGCAGAGAGTGATCGGCTCTCATAGGCTAATGCCTATGAGAGACCCTATCGCTGTGATTGGCTGGCGGGGGGAAGGAAGGAGGGGATTAACAAAGATAAAAGTAAAAATAGCAAAATTGATTAAACCCCCCCCCCCCCCTCCCAATCACATAAATTAAAAAAACAAGGCAGCAGTGATCAGAGCCCACCAACAGAAAGCTCTGTTGGTTGACAGAAAAGGGGGGGAGGGTGGAATCACTTGTGTGCTGAGTTGTATGGCCTTAAAGGGGAACTTCAGCCTAAACAAACATACTGTTATTAAGTTACATTAGTTATGTTAATTAGAATAGATATGTAATATAATCTTTTACCCACCCTTTTTTAAAAGAACAGGCAAATGTTTGTGATTCATGGGGGCTGCCATCTTTGTCATGGGGGCAGCCATCTTTTTGGTTGAAAGGAGGTGACAGGGAGCATGAAACACAGTCCCAACTGTCCTGTGTCCTGATAACTCCTCCCAGCTGCACACACTAGGCTTCAAATGTCAAATTCAAAATGTAAAAAAAAAAATTGCACCAAAACAGCAGAATAAGAACAACATCATCAGAAATCCCATCATGCTTTGCACAGCATAAGGGGAAAACTGCCCGGGCAGTTTTCTTCTGTGCAGCTAAAAATGAGACTTGTATAAGAGAAACAAAGTTCTGATGCTGTGAAACTGTTAAAGAAACACCAGGCCTTTTCAGTGCTGCTGAGTCGATTTTTAGTCTGGAGGTTCACTTTAAAGCTGCAGTGGCCTGAATTGTAGAAAATAGCCTGGTCACTAGGGGGGTGTAAGCCTATGGTCTTGAAGTGGTTAACATTGGTTGCAGTTTTCCTGTGCAGAAAATGCACAGAAATACTGACGAGTGGAGACAGGCACTAAAACAAAGAAAACCCCTCATCAGGAGATGGACTAGTCCAAATCCTGTTTGTTCTGTCACATTTTACCTGCTTTCTTTTTTTTGCTAGAGTGTTCCTTTAACATACCCATCCTTTTTTTTTCTTATGACAGAAGTCACGATTATTATTTTGTATTTATATAGCGCCGACATCTTCCGTAGCGCTGTACAGAGTATATTGTCTTGTCACTTAACTGTTCCTCAAGTATCCAGGGATGGTTTTAGCAACAATGGGGCCCCAGGGCAAAATAAACCTGGGGGGCCCCAACAGATACCCTGGAGCAAAAATCAGCATTAAGGGACCTTTTTTGCAGCTGGTAAAGTCAGGGTGTGAAGCCCCAATCGGTCGGAGCTCCACATTCTGGCTATGCCAGCCTGCATGGGGGACAAGGGGTTACAAAGTTTCAGGAGGGGGGACCCCACATAACTTTTTTTTAAAAAAATTTCACACTCTCAACATAAAGAAAAAATTTTGGAAAATAGGAAAAAATGCCAGGGATCTTCATACAGCCATATTGCGGCTGTATAGCGATCCCTGGCCAAAGCGCTGCGGCTGCGGTGGGGTTTCCAGGAGGTTCATACGTACTGTGTATAGACCCCCTGGAAACCCCGTCAGGAAATTCATTGCTCTTTCTTTTGATACATGTACAATTGCACTACCATTAGGTTTGCTACTAAAAGTGACATTTACCGCATTTAAAAGTATACTTTTTTCCTTAGAAAATTTAAAATCGATTTTCTCAAAAACTATAAGAAAAAATAGTTTTTCCTCTTGTAGCCTGGGGCAATTGCCTCCTTAGCCTCTATGGTAGCGCCGGCCCTGCAAGTATCAAGCATCCTTTCCGCCCAGGTATTTGGCCTTCATGCTGGAGTTTTGACTGCAACTCTTCTGCATCCTTAGGGCCAGTCATATATCCATGTTGGTTAACACTAGGCAGCTTGCACCGTGCACATGCACCCTCGTATTAGCGGATGCAAGCTTTGATTGGTTAGGACAGGGCTGTCCAACTCCAGTCCCAAGGGCCAGAGCCATGCCAGTGTTTAGGATGGGCTGAAAAATGGACAAAGGTGTTCTGCCTTATACACCACACCCTTCCTGACTTAGTCCCATCAATTACTTTGAGCTGTGCTAATAATGTGTGAGGACCTCGGCTCTCAATGACTGGAATTGGACAGCCCTGGGTTAGAAGGAACAGAAGAGTTACAGTCAAAGCTCTGTGATGACAGACACGCCTCTGTGAATGTGGGAGACCATACTGTGGCACGTAAGGCATGCAGGACAGTGATGTACTAGTCAGCACTAGCCTTGTTATCTGATCTACATTTATTTCCCACTTTGGGGTGCTAGAATTGTTATGAAGTTGGTAAAGGAAACCTGAAAGGAAAAAAGTGCACTAAATGGGTACTTACCTCAGTAGATAATTCCAGAGGTTTCCCCCTGCCCCCTCGCCTCCACTGATCCAGCGCTGGAACCCTGAAACCCCCTCTACAAGCGCCTTGTTGAGGAGTATGTGTGGCTGCACTGCCGTCCATGAATGTGCATAGCTGCAGTGCGCAGGACTACTCAGGCCTGCGCAGTAGCACGGAGCTGCTTGCGCTCGGCTGGAAAAAGCAAAGCCCTGGTGGCTCCATGCTACTGCGCAGGCACAAGGTGTACTGTGCCTGCAGAGTGCGGCAGCTCTCTTTGAGCTTGATGGATGAACGATGGATGAGCGGTAAATATACCACCCACATACACCGCGGTTTAATATTACCGCGCGCACCCAGCACGCGGTCCTGTTAGTGTAGCAGCGTGTGCTCGTAACTACCACATGATGCGCTCAAAGCGTGACCGCGGTGCTCTAGTAGCATGGCCGCTAGTATGGTAATTATGTAATGCACTTCGAGTGCATCACCTGGCAGTTACGAGCGCATGCTACACTGACAGGACCCCGTACTGGGTGCTCGCTGTAATATTAATCTGCACTGTGTGTGTGTGCGGTGTATTTACTGCTAGCTCATGCATCAAGGCCAATTTGTCCCAGCATCCAGCGGTGGTCTGGAAGAGGATGTGGGAAGCCTCTGGAGGAAGTAAGTATCTTATTTTTTCTTCATTACACTAATCTTACAGGTTTGCTTTAAAATCAAGTTGGTTGGAAAGTTTTAGGTCTAATAGTAATTATATTAGGACAAGCATGCTTTACAAATTGTTGTCACAAACAAGCTCTCTGAAATAATGTTGTCACAGAGTTACATATTATATTTCAACAGTCCCTCAATACACATTTTGTTGTAGAATAACACTACTGTTTTGCAGTTAGCTGTCACTCCTCAGAAACGTGTCATCCCACAGGTACCCTGAATAATCTGCTCTACAGGTACACACTCCGGAGAGCCATGCTTGTGACAGCCATTGACGTGATTGGAGATCTCGAAGCAGCATCTGTGTGGCCATGACTTCTGGGTACTGGCACAGACAATGCTGCCTCATCACAAGTCATCATCTCCCTGGCAACCCTCCCTCCCATTCATTATCCAGATGCGGCTCACTACAAGAGACTCCCCTGTGGAACTGGTAACTGCTATTTACACATCAAAACATGGCTGCCAGACACGATCACCTCAGAGATGGCAAGATAATAGATTTATTATAGGATATCTGCTTTTGGTCTGAACAAAAACACAAATATGTGTAGAAAGAAAACAACAACAGGGCGAGGCAGTGAACAAAGCCAGGGTGCATTTCTCTTTTATGTGGCATATTTCCCCACAGTTGCTTGTTTCACTGGATTGTAAGCATTACAGAGCAGCCTGCCCCTTTCCTCTTCCTTTGTAAATCGGCAGCAGTCACAGGAAGACCCCTACAGCAGCATTCAGCATGACTGCTCATCACATGTGCAGCCCACAGCCAAGGGAGGTCTAGAGCATACTCCAGGCAAGTCAGCTGCCATGTTTAAAGAGGAACTGTAGTGAAAATGACATAATAAATAAAATTGATTATTTTTTTTTACACAATATTTATAGATTACTGTACATACTCACGTATAAGCCTAATTTTTCAGCATAAAAATTGTGCTGAGAAGTTACCCATTCTGCTTATATACGAGTTAGTGGAGCAGAACAGATGGTGAAGCAGGTTTTTAGAGGAGCATAAGGATCTTGCACTAGTGATCCTGCTCTTGCCAGCTGGCTCCCTGCTGTCTGTGCCCCCCCATCTTCTGCAACATGGTGTGCAGAGTGCGCTGCTCAAGGCTACCTGTGCCCCTGGCTTGTGGAGCGGAGCATGCAAGCAACGTGTCAGCGGTACAATGATTAGGGATTCTTCCTGTGTGGCAATCACTGTGTCTCATATCTATGATGCCATCTAGTGGCTTATTGAGACACAGCTGTCTGATCCTGGGGCACATCTGGCTATGGGGAGGGGGGCTGACTTGTACTGGGGGAACATCTGGCTAATGTGGAGGGGGCTGTATTGGGGAAGGGGCTTATACATGAGTCAATCACTTTTTCTTGGTTTCTGAGGGAAAAGTGGGTACCTCGGCTTATACATGGATCGGCTTAAATGCGAGTACTTTTGGTATTCAGCCTGTGTTGGCAGATTGTAAAATATTTCCTCTGCCTGATTTACATTCTGAAATGCATTACTGGTGGTAACATCTTTAGTTCTGCTGTGTGATCTGTGCGGAATGTTCATTACTGAGAGTTCTATACACAGAGGGAGATACTGCTTGCTTGGCAGTTGGAAAATGACACTATTTCCCACAAGGCAACGAGGTTCACAGACAGCAAACTGTCAGGACCATGGTGTATATGGTATTCAGCCAATGTTTGCCCATTGTAAAATCTTTCCTCTCCCTGATTTACGTTCTGAAATTTATCCCTGGAGGTGACATCTTTAGTTCTGCCAGGTGATCTGTATGGAATGTTCGTTACTGAGAGTTCTATGCAGAGAGAGAGATATTGCTTGCTTGGCAGTTTTAAAAAGATGCTATTTCCCACAAAGCAACAAGGTTCACAGACAGCAAACTGTCAGGACCATGGTCATGACATCATGCTGTGACGGGTTTTACCACAATATCTGTCACACAGACCACCTTGATCTATTCAAGAAAATGTAAAGATATATAGGGGAAAGGGGGTATCAGCTACTGATTGGGATGAAGTTCAATCTTGGGTTAAAGTTCTTCTTTAAAGAGACTCTGAAGTCTCTTTTTTCCCTGCTTTTGTCTGAGTATATGCACCCTATGGAAAGAAACACAGAGACAATGGGAGCCTAGATGGTGCAGTACGTCACAGAGATTAATGAATAAATCTAAATGGTTTTGAAATAATACTCACAAAGGCGGGTTGCAGAAGGGCAACCGACCACTGCAGGCAGGTGGAGATGCACAAACCCGACTCCACTCGGGGTACCAGGAGACCTGGCGAAGGTCGCTGTCTTGAAAAAACTCTTACACACTGGCAAACTAGGTAGTGACAGTGTCAGGTGTAGGAGCACCCCACGAATGGGGTGAGACACAGTAAAAAAGGGGGTAAAGAGATGCCCAAGGTGAATAACGTATATTAAAAGCAACTAAAATATAAATAAATGAGGTGGCATACCTCAATGATGACACACCCATATAGGAATGGATATTTATTAGTAAAAAAAAAAAGCACAGGCAACGTGTTTCGTGGGAACTTGCCCACTTCCTCAGGCCAAATAAAGTGTCACTAAATGCCAGTAGCCAGATTCAAGGCGGATTCATTCCTATATGGGTGTGTCATCATTGAGGTAAGCCACCTCATTTATTTATATTTTAGTTGCTATTAATGTATTTTATTCACCTTGTGCTTCATTTTATCCACCTTTTTTCTTTGAATATAAGCTCTAGTGTGCTACTTTACACCCATCAATACAGTTCAATTGTCATTTTAACATTACTTTTAATGCAGGTTGATTGCAAGTCAATTGTTTTCAAATAGACCTCTGTTTATCAATTTAAATTTAGTAAACGGCCTTAGTACCGGTAAAATGTCCCATTAGTGAATATGCCCAATAGTCAGTATATTCCAGAAATCTCCAGTAATTACATTTCAAATTGAGTATTCTAAAATCATGATAATATCTTATTAAGATGTGGCTGCCACTTATTCTGTTTCCTGGCCTCACTCACTTCCCATGACAGATAGATGTGGACCAGTCCTTTGATATGTAACCTTTATGTAACAAAATCTGACAGAATTAGCAATTGTCTGAAATTAATGACATCATTAATGACTGTCTATAGTGAACCTACTGACACGACTGTCACTAACATTAACAAGTTCAAATTCAGAAGACAATCCTTTTATTACTGTTGTGAGAAGAATTACCTTTCATTAAAGTAAGATTTGGAAAGTACAAATACATATACTGTAGATGCTTGCCACCCTTCCCCGATCATGCTTGCACTTATTCATATTATGCCACATTCTACATCCAATCTCTTGACCATAAAATACACATTTTATTTAGAATGCTGCTGAAAGCAAAAACAAAACTTATTTTCTATTAATTCTTATTATTTTAATTTTTTTATGTTTTTATTAAACTGTGACATAATAATAAAAAAAGCGTGTTTCCGTACTTTTTATTACACATACAGTTATCATATTTGCATCTGTGCATAATTATTATCGCCGTTTACAAATTACAAGTTCCCAAAGTACAGTTTATCTGCTCTGAAGGCTGCCATTGTTATTTATTTCATAGCTGCTGTATTTATATATTCTAAAGGCACCCATACTTCTAGCGATGTATGGGCAAATTCGACCAAGAGACATCTCTAATCAGAAAGAGATCTGTTGGCTGCCCATACACCACAGGTCAATTCCAGCATGAAATTTCTGGGAAATCGGCCTCGTGACGCTGTGTTCGCTGCCTCACTGCCTCCATTGCTGTCCCCCAATGTAAATATGCCCCCCCCCCAGCTGTGCATTTACACTTTCCCTGTATGCTGTCTGCTGCCACATTGCCTATCCACCTTCAGCTTCAGTATTTGCCCCTCCCTTGCTGCCAGCATATAGCACATGGTGCGTGTGTCACACACACGCCTCAGCCGTTACACTGGCATCAAGTGAGGAGCAAATACGGGTACGGAAGATGAATAGACACCGCAGTGGGCGACAACTGACATATAACAAATAAATGCACAGCCAGGGGGCATATTTACATTGGGGAGGGGGAGGGCTGGCAGTTCCCTCACATTCGTCGCTTGTCCCAATATTGCACATCGTTACCGCCGCACACCAAATCGAGCATGTGGGCCTGAGATTTCCTAGTACATCTGATTGATGCATGCAACCAATTTCAGCTCAAAATTGGTCAAATGGCCAATTGGGCATGCTCAAGGCTTTACATCTGATTTGATAATAATTATCGATTCAGATGGTTGACTGGCCCTCAAGTTGCCTGATGTATGGCCACTTTAATGTATCCTGTGGGAATTTTTTCTTCTGTGAACACTTTTTGCTTGTATTCAGCTGAAGCACTGCTAGGAATGTTTACTGTTAGTGGCTGATAAGTAAACATAAACAAGATAATGTAATCACTTCCTCAACTTTGGATCTAAACTTCCCACTGAAGAAAAAAGTGCTGTGCTTAAATGCTGTTCTGATGCCATTTTTTCCTGGCAGTAGGATTTATGCTGTAAACAATATTTTAATGCAAAGAATTACAAGCAAGGGCGTAATTTCAAATCATAGTGCTCCCAAAAAACATTCACACTCCTTTCCTTATCTCTCCCTGGTGACCCTCACAACCTGGGGACTTATCTGCCAGAGGTCATATAACAAGTGCAGCCATCATACCTCTCCCCCACCCATAACAAGTGTGGTCATAATGACTCTCCCCCACCCATAACAAGTGTGGCCATAATGACTCTCCCCCACCCATTACAAGTGTGGCTATCATGTCTCTTCCCCACCCATAACAAATGTGTTCATCAGGACTCCCTCACACCAAAAGCAAGTGCAGCTACCGTGACTCTCCCCCATCCCCACAAGCGTGGCCATAATGACTTTCCCCCACCCATAACAAGTGTGGCCATAATGACTCTCCCCCACCCATAACAAGTGTGGCCATAATGACTCTCCCCCACCCATAACAAGTGTGGCCATAATGACTCTCCCCCATCCATAACAAGCGTGGCCATAATGACTCTCCCCCACCCATAACAAGTGTGGCCATAATGACTCTCCCCCACCCATAACAAGTGTGGCCATCATGACTCTCCCCCACCCATAACAAGTGTGGCCATAATGACTCTCCCCCACCCATAACAAGTGTGGCCATCATGACTCTCCCCCACCCATAACAAGTGTGGTCATAATGACTCTCCCCAACCCATAACAAGTGTAGCTCCCCATACCTCTCCAGTGTCCTGTTTGTCCAATGTGATCAATGGAATTCTCTGTCCTCCATTTTGAAAATGGCCATTACCCCATAACAGCTTCCTGGTCAGCACACTGTTAAACTGTAATATTGTCCATGTGCGCCATAGAGGAACATGGACACTAGTTGTCCTTTCAGTTATAACTGACAGCAACTGATATATAACTGACAGCAACTGATATATAACTGATAGCAACTGATTTATTTCAGTTCTGACAGAATCGTTTCAGAACTGTAAGGAATCGTTGTAAGAAAAAAATGGTGAGTTTCTGAGAGGAATGGACAGCAAGGTAAGTATGTAATATTCATTTCCTGGTACATCATGGGCTCGATTCACAAAGCGGTGCTAACCCAGTTAGAGACTTTAGGCGTGATAACCATTGCACCACGCTGGTGAAAAGCCAGTTTAGGCGTGATAAGTTTAGGCGTGATAAGTTTAGGTGTGATAAGTTTAGGCATGAGAAGTTTAGATAATTTTAGATCGCTCGCAAAGTCCCGCACGCAAAGTAGCGCCATTAAATTCTATGCGAAGTGCACCAGACTTTGCTAGCACAAAACTTTTGATCAGCTGTGCACTGCGGTGCTAACCCAGTTGGTGCTTAACCCTCTGGGCGATACAATTATATCACCCAGGAGGTGGCGCAGCACTATTTTTTTAAATTTTTAATTTTTTAAATCATGTAGCGAGCCCAGGGCTCGCTACATGATAGCCGCAGCGCAGCGGCATCCCCCACCCACTCCCATCGCCTTCGGCGATCAGAGTAAGCAGGAAATCCCGTTCAGAACGGGATTTCCTGCTGGGCTTCCCCGGTCGCCATGACGGGGCGGGATGACGTCACCGACGTCATGGACGTCGTGACGTCAAAGGGGAGTCCCGATCCACCCCTCAGCGCTGCCTGGCACTGATTGGCCAGGCTGCGCAAGGGGTCGGGGAGGAGGGGGGGGGGTACTGCGCGGCACGGCGAGCGGCGGCGGATCGGAAGTTACACGCAGCTAGCAAAGTGCTAGCTGCGTGTAACAAAAAAAAAATTATGCAAATCGGCCCACCAGGGCCTGAGAAATCCTCCTGCGCGATATACCCCGAGCTCAGTTTGGGATTATCGCTTAGGAGGTTAAACTTATCATGCCTAAACTTATCACACCTAAACTTATCACTCCTAAACTTATCATGCCTAAACTGAGTTTAGGCATGATAAAGGGCTTTTCACCAGCGTGCTAACTGTTAGCACCGCTTTGTGAATCAGGCCCCATGTGTTTATTTTAAATAATTTTACTCAGTTCAGATTCCATTTAACTTACGACAATAACAGGAGCAGGAGGGGACTTGCTATGAAATGCTATTCTTTCTTCATTTGGACAATTGATTTTCATCTGTAGGGAATAAAGGACTGACTGACCATCCAAGAATTTTGAACAATCACATCATACATAAAGGATCCTAGGAAATCCAAACAGCATAAAATAGGCAATTAATAATATTTTTATCACTCTTAGGACAGTTTCTCAGAAAAGTGGAATTACATTTTCAGTCTGCTAAGTCCATCGCTTTTGTTTTCGCCAGTAATTGTACCCTTACGTTTACTCTGGCATTTTTCATGTCTGCAAAAATGATGTCTGGTCTGTCTGTGGTGCCGCAAACATTCCTGGCTATTGATTTATGTCAAAAGCAACTTTCCTGATGTGGCACAGGCTGCACCTGACATCTGTCAAATACTATGTGTTCTGCTCGTGCTGTTCTGACTATTAAACCCAGCTCTGTTGTAACCCTGCCTCGTAGATAAAACCACGGACATCACTCTGTGAAGAAGAGTAGTGTGTTTATAGAAGAGTAGTGTGTTTATAGAAGAGTAGTGTGTTTATAGTGATAAAGAATGATTCAGCTCACTAAAATGGGATGTCAGGAACCAGCCTCATGGCAAGCCTGCAAAGACAGTTCCTGATGGGAGTTTCGACAACATAGAAAGGGGGAACAGCCTTATTCACGCACCTACCGTGCGTGGGGCACCTACCTATCTAACCTATACTGGGCAGCAGCTACCTATCTAACCTATACTGGGGGGCACCTACCTAATCTAACCTATACTGGGGGACACCTACCTAATCTAACCTATACTGAGGGGCACCTACCTAATCTAACCTATACTGGGGGGCAGCTACCTATCTAACCTGTACTGGGGGGCAGCTACCTATCTAACCTATACTGGGGGGCAGCTACCTATCTAACCTATACTGGGGGAACCTACCTAATCTAACCTATACTGGGGGGCAGCTACCTATCTAACCTATACTGGGGGGCAGCTACCTATCTAACCTATACTGGGGGAACCTACCTAATGTAACCTATACTGGGGGGCAGCTACCTATCTAACCTATACAAGGGGAACCTACCTAATCTAACCTATAATGGGTGGCACCTACATATCTAACCTATACTGGGGGCAGTTACCTATGTAATCTATACTGGGGCAACTACCTATCTAACCTGTATTGGGGGCACCTACCTACCTAGCCTATACTGGGGGAAACTATTCTGTCTACCTATATTAGCCCACTGCCTTACAGTTACATTACAGTTACCCCCACCCATGTCATGTCATGTCCACACCCATTTTTTTGCCGCTGTGCGCTTCGCTTTTTGGGGGGGGAAGGGGGGGGGGTGTCGGTGAATTTTCCGCACCGGGTGTCAAACACCCTAGTTACGCCACTGGGTGTTTGATTGCTTGCATTGCAATCCGAACGCGCTGCCATCTGCTTTGCCCAATTTGAACGAGGCCTAGAAGCCAGTGGTCTGTTATTACATGTAACTGCTGTTATTACTTACTGTAATTATTACTTACTGTAATTATGGACCACAACTGCTGTATACATTTCTGTGTTATGCACTGCGACCCCTGCTATTATTTTCCATAACATTTGATCAAGCTATTAGGGATGTCCAATAAGTTGTAAATAATAATCATAAGACAAAAATAAGATGTAAATAATTTTGAGTTGATACAGCATTACTAGTATGCAATTTTTTCTAAATGCAAATGTATGTAGCTAGAGGCCCCTTTTACACTAGCAGGGTAAACCTGCGTTCCATTACCCTATTTTGCCACCAGGGGCAGGGAAAGCAAGCTTATGGAGACTTTCATGCTTATTGCCATCCACTCCGGTGAACAGAAGTAACAGAACCAAAACTGTTTTACGGTAGTCAGCTCGTATGGACCCATGCCTTTTCAGACTGCATGCATTTTTTTTCAGACTCTCATATTCATTAGGTCCAAAGTGGCAGCAGACTTTGAAGTGATCTTTGTCAGCGATGACAGAACATCCATAAAAATAGACGCAGTACAGCTCGGCATATTGTGAACCCAGCCTTAATGACTTAACCCGACTGCAGAAAAAACTGTGGTTTATAGCCCTGAGTTATTAACTTGTGCAGTGAAAAAAATGAAAAAAGAAAAAAACAAGTGAGCGTGGTACTATACACAGGGCCGGATTTAGCACTATGCACACTAGGCACACGCCTAGAGATGCCAGTGTGCTGAGCGGCAGCTCACTGTCCTGGATTCACGCTGATGTCAGTGCCTCTTAGAGGAGAGAGAGACCTGGATGGGCACAGGCAAGTTTGTCTCTAGATTTAGATATATTCCCTTATATACCATGTTAAATACTTATAATTATATCTTTTTAATTAGACACATACTAAATAAGCTACCGTAGTGAAAGTTAATTTAAAAAAGCAAAGAAGCTATGGTGACCTGGTCAAGCCACTACTAATTTATCTCCTGGTAGTTACAGTGCATATTGCAGAAGTGTTTATTTTATTTTAGTATAATGGAGCCATTCGAGGAGCTGCTGGCTGAGTATTGCCTTATTCAAAAGAGGACAGGAAGGAGAAGTAGAATGAATGTATTATCTCTGTGTAAGGGCAGGGCAGACCTACTAAAGCCACCTAAATCATGTGATTCAGGCAGGAAATTCTAATAAGCAGTTGAGGTGTTGACATATGCCTCTTATTGAGGCATGTTACGGTAAACCCCCATCACCGGCGAGAGATCACCATGGCCAGTCAGAAGGGAAGCTTTTACATGCGACCAATCAGGTGGAGGTGCTGGCACCAGACTGGCTAATCACAGTCGCTCGCTGGTCCTTTTGCTAATTGGTGCCTATGGTCTTGTGGGTGGAACCATGGCACTGTGATTGGGCCAATCACTGCACTCAGTCAGTAGCAGTGACATCTGATAGGTGGTGGTGGTGGTGGTACTACTAGTTCCCACAAAATAATGGTTCATTCTACTAATATAGTTACACAGTTCAGAGCCGTACACAGATATAAGATAATGGTCAATAACTAATGGAGTAAAATTAAAAGTCAGCAAGCCAGGGATCATACACACATATCAGATGGCTATCAATCACAACCGTAAGCAATCTCAAAGTCAGCAAACCAGGGGATCAGCAGTGCAGGAGTAGACAAGAGAGTGGTCAGGCAGACAGGGGTCGATTTAGGCAGCAGGCAAAAGAATAGTCAAGGTACAGGCATGGGTTCAGACAGGTATCAGGCAAAGAATAGGAGGAAACAGTAAGGCTAGAAACCCACTAGGAGAGCTTTTCTGAGCTCTATATGATTTTAAAAGCTCTAGCTAATGTAATGCTATGGGTGTGATCCCACTTGAGTGATGTGATTTTATAAAAATCCCCCATAGCATTGCATTACCAAGAGCTTTTTCAAATCACTCACGCTTACAAAGCTCTCCCAGTGGGTTTCTGGCCCAAGGGTAGCCCAGCAGCTAGCTCTAGTGACTTAACGTTATCACAGGCACTGAACTTCTGCAGCCTCCAACCATATATACTTCAGGCCTCCAATCAGGAGGCCTCAGTGTAGTAGCTGGCCAATGGACATTGGACCCACCTGCAGTGACCGACTCAGGATAGTGAGTCACTTTCTGTTTTGTAGATGGCACAGAGGAGCATACTCCAATTGTCCCCGTTGCCTGGCAACGTCTATGCGAGTCCGCGGGAGAGACACCGCTCGTCCGTCATGAGCCACACATACGTCCACGGCAACTCCTGGAAGCAGCCTGACTCACCACTGGAACCATGATGAGGTGAGATTGTGACACTCTGCATCATTTTTACCTCAGCAATGTGGTCGCCGATTACTCTTCAATTAACTTAATTACAAAACACCGGTTAATAAGGGAGCTTATTTTCATGTTGTATAATCACTTGAATGCTGTCCTAAAGTCCAGTCGAGCAATACCAGGAACTATTGAACTATTAGCTGTGTTACATCTTTAATGTAAATTTTGTAATGCTTTTTTTTATTTCTTTAAATCAATAACACAGAACTAAATGAACAACATTTTTTGGGAAATAAATACATCAAAAATAAAAATAAAAGTATTTTAGTACAGAGAGTTTGTCTTTTTTTTGTGACAAAAATACAAAAATAACTAATCTGATGGAATAAGAATAATACTAATCTTTCAGGTAAATACAGCTTTGTGAATTGAGCTCTAAAGCCACAAAATAATCAATAATTACCAAATGGTAACTAAGGATTGTTTGTGAGATGAATTGTTTTTTTACTACAGGCATCAGATGCATTAATAAAGGATTTTATACACAAAAACATGAGTGAACTAAACCCTAAAATAACAAAATATTACATATTTCCTAGGAATGAACGAGTAAGATTAACAATTAAGGTTTCACAGCAAATCAACACCAATCTTATTTAGCGAGATTATCGGCAGTCAGGTTCGCCATGAGGCCAACTTAGGCGAGGAGAAGGAAGTACATAGGGCGGCCCAGGGGGTGGTCAGGTGGGATATATGGAAAGCTCCCTCTGCTCGGCCAATAACTTCTTCCCACAATGCACCCTTTGCCACAGCAATCAACCCTAAGAGATCACACCATTGACCTTTATAAAGAGAAGGAGGGGAGGGGTTAATCATCCATTCTTGTGATTTCTTGTTAGGAGGGAGAGGGATGAAGAGAGACAGAGCGCTGCCGAAGTGCTTACTAATGGCACAAGAGTCCGGCAGCATCCTCGGCACTACCATAGTCTGCAATGTTATTTGCACCTACGGTTTGCATACATGCTTAGCTGCTTAATTGTACTTCATTTTCCTCCCAGTCCTAGCTTCCATAAACACACATAGGCAGGTTAAATTGGTCCCCCCACCCCACCCAAAAAAAAATGCCTTAGGCTTCAATAGGCAAAGGAGACAATAGCTTACCATGGTAGGCATTAAATTGTGAACACCTCTGAGGGACAGTTAGGCCTTGTTCATGTCGTAAATCGCAATCGCTGACACCAGCATTTTGCGATTTTGTTGGCGATTTTTTTAGCACCTCCCAGCGCTTACCTGCGCATTAGTGACTTTTAGTAAAGCGCTTTTCTAAGCACTTTGGCAGAGTGATCTGTTTTTTCACTTCCTGACATCAGTCAGGAAGTGCACTCCTTGACCCGGAAAACCATAAATATAATTGTAATGATCGCTGCTGCAGCAGCTATTACTGGAAGTAGTAGTGCTGCAGCTCAGGCAGTTCTGATCTATTTCCATGCAAGCTGCATAGCTTTGTCTGTCTTTCCCTGCTGTCAGCTTGTGACTGATTATCATTCACCTGTGTGGGAATCTGCATGTCTGCTCCCATTGGATGACCTCAGTATAAAGATCTGCTTCCTGCAGGGTTTCCTTGGGTTTTCATAGCTTCAGTGTAAGCCAGTCTTGCTGTCGCTTTAGCCCCCGATCGTGTTTCTTGTTATAAAGATACTTTGCTGGTCTTTGCATCATATATTGGTTCATTGCCAATATATATGCATACCAGCACGTTTATTATTTTCCTTGTATTTGTGTTACGTTAATACATCAGTGTCGCTGATGTATACGTACACGAACTGTTTATATCCTGTGTGCAGTTAGTCAGCTTTCCAGCACGTTTTGGTAGGTTGCGCGTACCGTGACCACCCGTGCTGAGGTAGTTACCCTGCTCCTGGTTCTGTTTGTGGATTGCGTTCATCTCTGCGAAGAGATAACGAATCCTTCTGAATCCTGTTCTGTTACTGTTTGTGGATTGCGTTCATCTCTGCGAAGAGATAACGAATCCTTCTGAATCCTGTTCTGTTACCGTTTGTGGATTGCGTTCATCTCTGCGAAGAGATAACGAATCCTTCTGAATCCTGTTCTGTTACCGTTTGTGGATTGCGTTCATCTCTGCGAAGAGATAGCGAATCCTACTGAGTCCTGTTCCCTGTGTTACTCCATTCCTAGTCAGCGTTCCTGCTTATGTCATATATCGGTTCATTGCCGATATATACATATGTTAGTCAGACGTTACAAATAGTTTCATTGATAGCTGTAATTGTAATACGCTAGGAAAACATACTTATTGTATATTTATCTGTGTTACGTTCATCTATCTTAATCCTGCTATTTTCTGACTGTCCTGTCCTGTCTTTGTGAGGCACGCCATCGCCGCATCGCATTGGCTGCCTCATTCCAGTCTGTCTGGTTTTGGACGCTTGCTGTCGCTAAGTAGCCGCTAGCTAGCAAGCGTTCATTCTGTCTACCTGTCCTGATCTCCTCAGTTCTGGTTTATGCGCTCAGCGCTACTTTGCGCTGAGACGTTATAACGAAAGCATTGTTTGTGGCTGTCAGATCTGCACCGGCTCTGTGCGCCACAATCTCCTATTGGAGTCAGTCCTCCCCTCCACTATACTAGGGATAGCCTGTTTCCTGGTGCTAGTGTGTGTACCTCCTCCACGCCAGCTCATGCGTTGCATGCTGACTGTGGAGAATACACCACCAAGCCTTACATTATGAAAACCCCATTACCAATCCCCATTGTGGGGGGGATTCCCAGAAAGTATGACACTGTTAATTATGGTTCCTGTTCCTTTAAGAAATTTGAAGAACTTAGCTCTGAAACAGAAAATGAGTTTTTCTCTGAATGTGCCAGGTTCCTGACCAATCCTGATCTCCAAGCGACTCCTGTTTCAACCTGGGCACTCCAACTAAGTTATATTTTGTTTAAAGGGGAATTATTCCAGTGGGCATTTGATGTTCTCAATCATTCCGATTTGAAAGATAGACCGCTGGAATTTCTAGCGTTTGTGATCCATAACTGGTTGCGCATAGATCCATTGCCTTTTCCTCTTAATGAACTCCTGGCAGCAGGCCAATCAGCTGCTCCTTCAATTGCTTGCAAGAATGAGCAGCAAGCAGAAAGTGTTACTGATAATTTTCCTGCAGCTTTGAATAAATCACCAAAAACCGCAAGGTCAAAGGCAAAACGCAAACGTTCTAAGAAACGTGTCAAATCTGCAGAATCGTTATCCTTAGCGACTGAGACCTATAATGAGATTCTGCCATTAACAGATAATGAAATGCAATTGTCTTTCAGGGGAGTTAAATGGACTTATGAAACTACTAATGAACTTTCCTCCCTGGCTAGGGAAAATAAAGATTTTTGTTTAAAAGAATTATCTGAGTATGATTATGATGAGATATTACAGAGTATTGAACAAATCAACTTATTTGTGAACCAAGGGAAGTTTGCATACACTACAGTTCAACACTTGCTACAGGTATTGGAGATTCTTAAGAATAAGGAATCTGCCAATCACCTGCTAATTAACCCTATACATGTGCCTGCCACAATCATATCTGCAGACTGTGATCAGCCTAATGGTGGCCACTAATGATCCAATCTTTTTCATCCAATCTTACCATTTCTAGGTAATATAAGGTAACTGCCTAAATTATCCATTCAATATATTCACTCAATTTACCCTTATATTACATAGATTTGGTAAAACTGGATGAAAAAGATTGGATCATTAGTGGCCACCTTAAATGTTTCGCTGTTAAGTATGCATGGGATCCTCCATTCGAGAGGGGAGAGATGGAAGCCCTGGTCTGTGAATGGAAGAATGATTCAAGTTCATTTTGTCAATTTTACAGTGCAAAAAGTGAAATGGTATTGAACGCATGCATTAAGTCAGCCTATAACCTAATAGAGGCTGGTGTGTGTAGGTATGACTGTGTGGCTCCCTTGATTGATGTGTGGGAACTGATTTTGGATGATTTTTATGTGACTCCGAATTCGCAAATTTGGCGTTCTGACCCGCCTGCTTCAGCACCTTTGGCTGATTCAGCAGGTGATTCGGAGCTCTTTTTGTGTGAAATTGAAGTTCCTGCAATTCCACCCTGTACCATGGATAACTCAGTGTTACTTCCCAGTAAAACAGAAGCCACTGATACATTCTTAACCTTGCCCTGCGCAAATTTCTCAGCAGAGAATCCAGAGGTCCTGCTGACTTCCGAGTCCAGCCTAGCCAGTACTCATGACTCTTTGTTTAGTGAAACAGACACCAGAAAAATCTTGCCTGTCTCTGCAAACACTTCTGCAGAAATTACCTGTGTTAATAAAGTTCAACTCCTGTCTGATCCAGCAGATGCCAATAGATGCACTACATCAGTTTCCGAGTCCCAGCAATCCTGTCTAGTAAACTCAGAACCCCAGCATCTGAATTTTCCAATTTTACAAATGAATGGTGATTCAGATGCGCAAACATTGTGTCTTGATCTTCCTGTTTCTACACCTCGCTCTAGTTTCGTGAATAGCTCAGAGCATCTGCTATGTGAACCTGAAATCGCAGAATTATTACCTTGTTCAGAAAATTTTCCAATAAATTTGCCCTGTACCATGAATTGTGCAGTAGATCTCTCCAATGAAACTCAGGTCACAGAATCATTATGCTGTCCAGCAGGTGCTTCCATGGTTTTGCCCTGCAATATGGACTGTTCAGTGATCCTGTCCACCGAAGCTGTGGTTGCAGAGTCTTATGCTTCACCCAGTACTTTGGATACTTTAAACCCTCTAGCAGAGGAGGCTGAAGCACTGCTTACCTCAGTTGGTGTTGCAGTAATATTCACTTGTCTAGCAGCTGTTTTGGAATTACAGTCTGCTTTAATAAAACTTGATGAATTTCTGCCCAGCAAAGCAGAAGCCATTGAAATATTGTCCTCGTCAGCAAGTGTGTCAGATACCTTGTCCTGTACACAGTCTGATTTAACCAATGTTGTTGAGTCCCTCTCCAGTGTTGTAACAGCCGAGGAACTCCAGCCCTGTCCTCTGAATGTTTCAGAAGTCTTGCCCTGTAACATGGATAATTCTGATTCTCTGGTCAAAATAATAGAAATCTCAGAATTTCAGTCCGGTCTGATGAGTGTTCCTGAAACCCAGCCCTGTATCCTGAAAGATTCTGGTTCTCTGGCCGCTGTGGCAGAGGTTCCAGAGTCCCCTTCCTGTCCAGGGAATTCCTCAGTTTTGCCTAGTCCAGTGGGGGCTGCTGCAATACTGACTTGTTCTGCAGCGCCTCATGAGCTCCAATCCAGTGTATTAAATGAGTCTCTGTCCAGTCCAGAGGTAGTTGTGGAGTCCCTGTCTGGTTCAGTGCATACATCAGAAGATTTGTCCTGTCTGGTTAGTGCCCCTGAATCTGATTTGTTACTGACTTTGCTGGAATCAGCGACATCTAAGTCTGATCCAGCATTCTCGTGTAAAAGTCCAGTAGTTGCGAAGTTTAGTCATGATGATTTTTTTTGGCCAGTCCTGGTTTTGGTCCTGTCTTGGCTGACCCTGAGGCTCACAGTTCCTTGACATGCCCAGAGGTTTCTCTTGTGCCGGTGTGCCCAGATGTTCTTTGTGTGCCAGAATGCCCAAGTGTGTCTAAGGTGTTAGCGTGCTCTGATGCTTCCTTAGTGGGAACACGTTCTGATATTGCCAGTCTGCCTGCATGCCCAGAGATGGTTCTGGTCCCTGAAAGCCCTGGTATTGATGTTTGTCCTTGTGGCCCTGACTCGGGAATTGCCCTAGGTTCCATAGGGGTTCTTGATGGTTCTCCATGTGAGCCTAAGGGGCATTCTGACCTATGGGGATCTCTTTGGAGCTTCAAGGTGTTCTGGGAGGTCTCTGAGAAAACTTGTCCTGGTGCCTTGGACTGGTTCAACAGTGGGTTTTGTGTTGGTAAAGACAGTACCGGTGGGCATTGCAAAGGCTTTGGCGTTTCTGAACGGTTCCTGGAAGGCGGTGGGTATCGCTCAGGGAGTTTCGGAGGGCTTTCTTCTGGAAATCATGGTTCTGATGGGTGTCACACTGGGGCTTGTAGTACTGATGGGCATGGTTCTGTAGGTTCTGGTTCTGATGGGTCCAGTCTTGTGGGGACTGATTCTGGAATTCGGTCTTGCCGGGCTGTCCCGGTCATCATGAATTATCAGTCAGACTGTTTTGTTGGGAATTTCAGTTTTGAAAAGCGTCTGGAATCCGCTTTTAAAGGCTGTAATGATCGCTGCTGCAGCAGCTATTACTGGAAGTAGTAGTGCTGCAGCTCAGGCAGTTCTGATCTATTTCCATGCAACCTGCATAGCTTTGTCTGTCTTTCCCTGCTGTCAGCTTGTGACTGATTATCATTCACCTGTGTGGGAATCTGCATGTCTGCTCCCATTGGATGACCTCAGTATAAAGATCTGCTTCCTGCAGGGTTTCCTTGGGTTTTCATAGCTTCAGTGTAAGCCAGTCTTGCTGTCGCTTTAGCCCCCGATCGTGTTTCTTGTTATAAAGATACTTTGCTGGTCTTTGCATCATATATTGGTTCATTGCCAATATATATGCATACCAGCACGTTTATTATTTTCCTTGTATTTGTGTTACGTTAATACATCAGTGTCGCTGATGTATACGTACACGAACTGTTTATATCCTGTGTGCAGTTAGTCAGCTTTCCAGCACGTTTTGGTAGGTTGCGCGTACCGTGACCACCCGTGCTGAGGTAGTTACCCTGCTCCTGGTTCTGTTTGTGGATTGCGTTCATCTCTGCGAAGAGATAACGAATCCTTCTGAATCCTGTTCTGTTACTGTTTGTGGATTGCGTTCATCTCTGCGAAGAGATAACGAATCCTTCTGAATCCTGTTCTGTTACCGTTTGTGGATTGCGTTCATCTCTGCGAAGAGATAACGAATCCTTCTGAATCCTGTTCTGTTACCGTTTGTGGATTGCGTTCATCTCTGCGAAGAGATAGCGAATCCTACTGAGTCCTGTTCCCTGTGTTACTCCATTCCTAGTCAGCGTTCCTGCTTATGTCATATATCGGTTCATTGCCGATATATACATATGTTAGTCAGACGTTACAAATAGTTTCATTGATAGCTGTAATTGTAATACGCTAGGAAAACATACTTATTGTATATTTATCTGTGTTACGTTCATCTATCTTAATCCTGCTATTTTCTGACTGTCCTGTCCTGTCTTTGTGAGGCACGCCATCGCCGCATCGCATTGGCTGCCTCATTCCAGTCTGTCTGGTTTTGGACGCTTGCTGTCGCTAAGTAGCCGCTAGCTAGCAAGCGTTCATTCTGTCTACCTGTCCTGATCTCCTCAGTTCTGGTTTATGCGCTCAGCGCTACTTTGCGCTGAGACGTTATAACGAAAGCATTGTTTGTGGCTGTCAGATCTGCACCGGCTCTGTGCGCCACAATCTCCTATTGGAGTCAGTCCTCCCCTCCACTATACTAGGGATAGCCTGTTTCCTGGTGCTAGTGTGTGTACCTCCTCCACGCCAGCTCATGCGTTGCATGCTGACTGTGGAGAATACACCACCAAGCCTTACAATAATGTATTTATTCTAAAAAGCGCTTGGAAAATAGCTATACAAAGCGCTTTTTAAAACGCTTTGCGATTTTCCTATACTTTTCATTATAGGCAAATCGCCCCAAAAATGGTACAGGCAGCTCTTTGTCGAGCGGATTGGAATTGAACCGCTCATATGTGAACACTCCCATAGGGAATCATTACACAATTGCTTTTTGGGCGATTTTGAAAATCAACGGCGCCTAAAAAACCCCGAAAGCGCCCTTAGTGTGAACAAGCCCATAGTAACATGACTATATACACTATGTAAAAGTACTGCAGAAGAAGTCAAGTGCACAATAATGAGCATAATGACAAATATACACACACAGCACACTGCGCTCACACAACTGAAGCAATGCAAATGCAATGGAGCCGTTATAATGCTAGTATGGCAAAGCTGATTCATGATGATGTCACTCATGCCTAACATATTCATCAGAAATAAAAGCCAAAAGAGAAGCTGAGAAGTAAAGCCATCCAGAGGCTTAATGCACAAAGCAGCGTTTGCTGTGGAGCTACGCACAGTATTCTACTCATGTAAACAATTACACACGTAAAGTCTCACACAAAACACAACATCCAGTAACTATATAACACATAAATAATGGATGAGTGAGCAGATAACAGGAGCAGCATTTGTGCATTCTCATACTCACTCTTACTTTATACTGGATTCAAAGCAAACCTGAAGCGAAGACAAACTTATGAGATAATGAATTGTATGTGTAGCTAAAAAATATATCATTAGTAGCAAAGAAAAGAATCTCATAGTGTTGTCCAGTACAGGAAGAGTTCAAAAACTTTAGTTGCTATCTATTCAAATGAGCTTCTCTGAGCTTTTCGACCCACTGGGGGGAATACAGTACTGTTTTCTGAGGCACATAAACAGCCAAGAGAGACAGTTTTTGATAAGGTTTTACTGCAGGAAAGTTCAAAAGGTCATTATTTCTGTAATCAGCCATAAATTACAGCCGTGCTGCTGACACACAGCGTGTCAGAGCGGGCTGAGTTTATTTCTGTATGTCAGTCTCGTTGCTCCCCCCGCCTCCTGCAGAGCTTCGGTCCCCGCCCGCATCCCTTCCCTCCAATCAGCGGCGAGGGAAGGGATGCGGGCGGGGACCGGAGCTCTGCAGGAGGCGGGGAGAGCGGCAGACTTACATACAGAAGTAAACACAGCCCGCTCTGACACGCTGTGTGTCAGCAGCGCGGCTGTAATTTATGGCTGATTACAGAGCGCAGGGGGAAGTTAGGGGGGATTGAAATAGCAACAGAGGCTGGGCTGTATAGGCAGACCCAGCCTCTGTATGTGGATTGCATTGTGAGAAACCCGCCTCGGGTTCTCTTTAAGTCTGAAAGTTACATTTTGTGCATAAACATTTACACATGTAAAATAATGTGTGTGACGGTGAAGCCATAGATTACAGCATAACACTGTTTTGTAAATCAACCACTAACTATATTAAAACTGGGGAGCACAGATAGCGCACGTCAGCTTTACAGGTATCGCATTGCTACAATAACCCCTAATTGTCAAATCCAAACAGTAGGGAAGTCACACAAAGTAAAGTTATGATCCAGGCAGGCTGTTAGGACCTCAATTGAAGCACATGGGAAGAATATATAACTAGCGCACCTACAGAGTGTAAGGAGATGTCTGTCACAGGATACCTATCAAAGATAATTAGTGTAGAATGGAGAATACATCAGGAAGAGGAAGCAACATTAGCAAATCCAAATCACTAGCCACCGATGAGCAAATGATTAAAGTACACCTTGCATCTGAAAAAAAAAAGAAACCTTTTCAGATAAGGCAGAAGAATGAATCCATGTGCAGTATGCCCATCATGCCATCAGTGTAGCTTTTATTGGCAGCTTTCTCTTTACACCAAGACATGACCAACAATATGGCAGCTCCCATGAAAGTGAGACACAACGATTAGATATTAACCATGAAGAAAAGGAAGCCTATAAACACTGCTGTGAGCACACTTGTTGCTGCCAGATTCAGATAATGTCACATGTATTTGAAGTATGACTTCAGGTGACTAATTGGTAGCTAGGGCTTTTGATTTGTTATCCATTACCATTTCTATTCTTCAAAACCCCGGCTCAGCCCTGGTGATAATCATACAACTAAGGCCCCGTTCACACTTGCGTTTTGGCAAATAAACGGACCGGATCCATTCCTGATCGCATCCTGATCGGATCCTGACCTGATCCTGATCAGAACCGTACGGTTCCGATCCGGATCCGGTCCGTTTGTATCAGGCATGCATCAGGCTGCCATCCGGATCCGTGGGCAAAAAAAAAATGTTGGGGTCAGCAGAAGGTGCACCAGGTGCACATGTAGAATCAGGTTCCTCCGCTGTAGGCCTCACCTCCACCTCCGACATTCTGCCAAACAGCTCCAGCACGTCTGTCACTGCTGCTCCACTCCAGACATGCTTGGCCCATGTGTCCCCATCCGAAATGGCCGCTTGGATACGCATAGGAAGTGGGGTAGAACGTCAGGTTTTTGTAGGCAGTGTGTTCTGTGCCTTCCTTTCCCCATAGGTTCCTGTGTTCCGGATGGTGCTGTCAGGCTCAGGTCCGGCTCCGGTCCGGGTGCGTGGGCCGGAGATCCGGACCCAAAAAATAGCGCATGTTGGAAAAGAGTCCGGAGTCCAGATCCGATCCGGCTCCGTACTGTACGGAACGGACGCGTGTGAACGTCCGCATAGACTTTACATTGCTATGCGGAACGTACGTTCCGTTTGTACAGTATGCGGTCCGGATCAGATCCGGAAAATCCGGACAGGGAACGCTAATGTGAACCGGGCCTAAACAGGAAAAAAACCAAAAACGTTCAGTAAGTGCTGTGCACATGAATTTACATGATATGAACATGAACCCAGATCTTTGTCCCTATGAAAGAAGGGCCCTTAAGAATTCAATTAAAGTATTTTTCAGCATATAAACCACACTTTTTCTACCCTAAGTTGGGGGGGGGGGGGAGGGTTTGAGTCTTACATGCCAAATGTCTGGTCCTGTTTTTTGCCCTCTAAAGCTAGGTGATGTTTTTTCCCTCTAAACCTATGTGAGTCTTATATGCCGGAGCATCTTATATGTCGAAAAACACGGTAACCTTTTCTCCTGAGTTTTCTCCTAGGAGATAATTTTTCATCTTCTCTTTAAAATAACTTTACAGCTCTCTGCAATAGAACAAGTACTAAAATGTAGCGGTAGGTGAAAAAGTACTGTCAAAATTATTTTGAGTTTTTTCTTGTTTGCTGGTAATTTAGAAGGCCCAATCCAATTACCTTTTCTCCTAAGTTTTCTTATCTTATCAATAAAATGCCTTTTAAGCTACTGGCAAGCAAGTAAATACTCAGAATACATTTGGCAGTACTTTTCACCTAATTTTGGTACTTTTGCTAAAAAGTTATTTAACCAGAATCTCCTAGTAGAAAACTTAGCAGAAAAAGTGGATTAGATGGGGTCCATTGTATTGAAAATATTACCAACGAGAAAACTTGCTTATGAGTCAAGGGGCTGGATTCAATTAACTTTTCTCCTACGTTTTCTCCTAGGAGATACTTGTTCATCTTCTGTTTAAAATAACTTTTCAGCACTCTGCAACTGAAAAAGTACTCACAAGTAAGTGAAAAAATATTGTCAAAATTATTCTGAATATTTTCTTGGTTGCTGGTGGCTTAAAAGGCAATTTATTGATAAGATATGAAAATAACACCTAGGAGAAAACTCAGGAGAAAAAATGAATTGGATTGAGCCCAAGGACTGGTAATTCAATGTAATGATTTTGTTTTTTTTTACCAGGTGTGAACTATAAGGAAATAAAGGCATTATGGTCACTTACTAAAACTAGACAAAAGGAGGTCATTGATGAAGTTGGAGTAATTGAAGAACAGAAGTCTTTTGGTATTAACAGATTTCTGACCACAGATGGGATCTTGCAGAAACAGATGGATGATTTTCTATGATATGTCTCTGATAACTCCCAGTATGCCTCAGAGTATTTATCACCAAGCAACACAACAACCTCCCAGCCCCCCCCCCCCCACACACACACACAATCATTTTTTTAAAACCTCAATTATTTATATTGATGAAATATGATTACAAATGAATAGTGGTGAATCTTTACAGTTTCTTGTGTTGTACACACATTTGAGATTTTGTCGCCCGATATGATCCTCAGAAATCGGTTTGGGTGCAGATTAGTGAGCGGAACAGCACAGACGCATTGTTTGCTTCCTGACCATGCTTTGTGCTTGGTTCTATGAAATGAGTGAGGGATAACAAGTGAGTGGTCGCCATGCTTACTTGGAACTTTCTGCATAAACAAATCTCAAAGAGAGAAAACAGCGTTCAGCACTGTTTGGCTATGGTTTAACTACAAAGGACCTCTGTGTCACGAAAATCTTAAAATTTAAAATATATGTAAACATATTCAGATAAAAAGTATTTTTCTTCCAGAGTAAAATGAGCCATAAATTACTTTTCTCCTATGTTGCTGTCACTTACAGTAGGTAGTAGAAATCTGACAGAACCGACAGGTTTTGGACTAGCCCATTTCCTCATGGGGGATTCTCAGGGTTTTCTTTATTTTCAGAAGCACTTAGTGAATGGCAGTTGCTCCGTCCACAGCCAAAAAAAGTTTGCAGTGAGCACGGAGGCTGGCCAGCATCTTCTTATAAATCTTGTTTTTAGGAGTGTCTTTATAACGAATCAAGGCCATGCTGAGAATCCCCTATGGAGAGATGAACTAGCCAAAAACATGTTGGTAAAGTCAGATTTCTACTACCTACTGTAAGTGACTGCAACATAAGAGAAAAGTAATTTATGGCTCATTTTACTCAGAAACATGCTTCTTATTTGTATGTAGTAACAGGAATTTTAAATTTTAAGATTTTCGCGACAGTGGTCATTTAACCCTGGTCTTTGCAACAGTGCTGTGGCTCAACCCCCACTACATGCACAAAGGCGTGCAGGTGTCACCCACATGCTCCATACGAGCGCACCCAGCATAGGGCCCTCAGGAATGGATCAAGTTGTTTGGGCATTCCCATAGACACAAATGCTGGCTAAGGAGTGCCCAGTTGGTGATTCCGGTGTACGGTTCACCTGATAATAGTTTGAGGGCCTTGAAGAGTTACCACAATTTAGCACTATAATAATAATAATTATAATAACAACAACATATACCATCACTATGCGAGTCATTCTGCTACAGTAAAGCTTTCTAGTAAACATGCTGGAAACCATGACAACAGTATAAAGCTCTGTGTAAAAGACTAAGCTCCCATTTGTCTGTTTGTGTCACTGGTCGACAAGTTTGCACAAAGCAGAAAGTAAAATTTCTCATATGCCCTTCTCACCCTTTCTCTCATTTTACTGCAATGATGCATTCATTTCAGATTCCCAGATTCATGCTGGGGATGTATACATAAGTGGAACAATAAGTTCCATCTCAGCAGCAGCTGGCTGTAGTACCAGACAGCTATTGCAGTTGGATTGCTGTAGCAATAACCAGGCCAGAACCAGAGTATTTACAAGTATGTCCATTTAATACAATTGGGTGAAAAAACTTGAAAACTGTAAAGATTATCTTATTATGATTGTGTTTTGAAGTATTTAACAGTCTGTCATAACATACAATACAAAAGGTTTTCTACGCTTTATAACCTAGACAATTATTTATCTTACTGTCCTTTGACCACAAGTAATGTCACATGTGTAAAAATCTGTTCAGCCGGCAGTAAAATATTGCTTATGTCTGGTTAATCGGCAAATGTAATTATTGCTGGCTGGACAGCTCTCTGCCCGTGTCTTCACTCTTCCTCCCTCCCTCTGCTGAAAAGACACATCACCCTGACAACAGCTGATTCATTTCAGCAGAAAAGGAAGGGGCAGAGTGAAGGCGCAGGAAGAGAGTGTCTCCTGGCCGGCAATGTTTCTCTTGCCAATTAGCCAGAGATAAGCAAGCCTGTACTGCTCTCAGCAGTGAACGTAACCATTTTTACACACAGGGAATGCGTGAGAATGCTTTCTAATGTTCTTGTATGTAACTGGAGTAACTGTAAGAGTAGTATAATAACTTTAAATATATTATTTTTTAGAGGAAACACTTTTTTTCTGTAGGGCAAATAGGTCTTTCTTTTGGTAGAATATAGAAAAATAAAGAGGTTTATTTTGTATGAATTTAGAAACTCTTGCAAAGGACATAGAGAAAAACAAAGAGAAATGTACCCTGTATGTATTCAGAGAGTTTAACCCCCTCCTCTGTGACTAATCACTAGTGTAATTTGATCTCTCAGCTGTGTAAACCGGCTCACACGGCAGAGCAGCTAAATGGTAAACACATGATATTAACCCTATGTCTGCTTCCATTAATGCAGGAAGTAGATACACTGCAGATTCATTGCAGGATTTGTAACAAAGAAATGTGTTTCTTTAAAGGTTATTATGCTGTTGCTTATCTTTTAGAACAGAGAGGAAATTCAGAAATTTAATTATCATATAGTGTTCACAGGCATGGTAAATAGGTATGGTGGAGTAAGTAATAACTGTAGATGCTGGATGGCTGAATGTGAATCCTGAGATACAGAACAAGCATTTGACACCCATCTTCCTCATGCATACAATGCTTTTCACAGTTAAATAATACTGAATCAGCTGACATTTTTTGTTGTTGCGTTTCTTTTATAGCTGGTGACAAATATATTTAGCTGTATCTAGAAACCTGTTACTCTGGCAGAGCAGAGTTTATGAGTCAGGCTATTTCTGGAGATCTGCAGTCCCCTAGGTGTACATCTGTCTGCCACCATACTTCCAGGCACAAGCTTGTCAACAAACCACTAGGCCACAGCTGCTGCTTTCTGACTGAAAAGCTGAGACCTCTGCGGGCGGAGAGATAAGGCAAATTCTGACGGCTGCAGGAGGGTGACTACAGAGGAGCAGCCCCTGCGCGGGGGGGGGGGGGGCAGAGTAGTAAGGGGGCCCCAACTACTACTTCACTACCTCCAATGAAATGACTCTACATGCAGTAATAAATAACATCTTTAGGTTATTGGCACTTAACCTCCTTGCCGGTTATCCCGATCTCGGCTCAGAGTAACCTGCCGCGGAGGATTCCTCAGGCCCTACTGGGCCGATTTGCATAATTTTTTTTTTTATACAGGCAGCTAGCACTTTGCTAGCTGTGTGTCACTTACGATCGCCGCCGCTCCCCGCCGCATCAGAGGGTGCCCCCCCCCGAGACCTGCGCGCTGCCTGGCCAATCAGTGCCAGGCCGCGCTGAGGGGTGGATCGGGACTCCCTCTGATGTCACGACGTCGATGACGTTGGTGACGTCATCGCGTGCGTCGCCATGACGACGGGGGAAGCCCTCATGGAAATCCCGTTAAGAACGGGATTTCCGGATGGGCATATGAGCCGGCGGCGTTCGGCGCATACGGGTGGACGCCGCAGGGAGGGGGGAAGCATGTAGCTAGCGCTAGGCTAGCTACATGCTAAAAAAAAAAAATGAGAAAAAACACCCTCCCTGCCGTGCGCAGCTAATATTTAGAACGGCAGGGAGGTTAAAACACACTTGAAGTAAGAGGGTTACTCTCATACTTTTTTTTCCTTTTAAACAATATAAGTTGCCTGGCTATCCTGCTGATCCTCTGCCTCTAATACTTTTAGCCATATCCCCTGAACAAGCATGCAGCAGATCAGTTGTTTCTGACATTATAGTTGATCTGACAAGACTAGCTGCCTGCTTGTTTCTTGTGTGTGATGCAGACACTACTGAAGCCAAATAGACCTGCAGGACTACCAGGCAGCAGTTTTTGTTTAAAGAGAACCCGAAGTGGATTTTAAGAATCCTATTAGCTCACAGAGGCTGGGTCTGCATATAATACCCAGCCTCTGCTACTATACTGTGTCCCCCCAGGCCCCCCTTGCGCTCGGCTGTCCCCCATAAATCAAACCGATGTGCTAGCGACTGTCCAGCCAATCATTTTTTTGAAAACAGATGGGTTCTTTCCTTGTTGAAGTAGCGACGAGCAGCGTGCCACTAGCAGGCTGTTTACATGCAGACTGTCACTCTCCGCCGCTCCCCCGCCTCCTCTATATCGCCGCTCCCCACCTGCGTTCCTTCCCTCCAATCAGCTTACAGGGGCGGGGAGGGAAGGGATGCAGGCGGGGTGCGGCGCTATAGGAGGTGGGGGAGCGGCGGAGAGTGACAGTCTGCATGTAAACAGCCTGCTATCGACACTGCGTGTCGCAAGCACGCCGGTTTTATTTATGGGGGACAGCAGAGCGCAGGGGGAGCCTGAGGGGGAACAGTATAATAACAGAGGCTGGTGATTATATGCAGAACAAGCCTCTGTTTGCTAATAGGATTCTTAAAACCCACCTCGGGTTTTCTTTAAGGAAACAAATATGGCAGCCTCCATATTCTTCTCACTTCAGTTGTCCTTTAAGTGGATCCTGGGATGGGAATAACCTTATTTGCAGAGCGGAGGGTGCGTGGAGGGGCATATAGGGCCAGATTTATCAAGAGTGTCTGAGACAAAATATTGGTAGATTTTTAGAAATCCATGCAGCTGTCTCAGGCGTCTTAAGAAATCATTACATAGTGCAGATTTCTTCTAAAACTGTTGTAGAATAGGAGGAGCTAGGAAGGTCTCTCAGACAGTGCAGTGTGTGAGGGGAATTGCTGTTGCTGAGGTAACCAACACACCTGCTGTATTGATAGCAGCAGGCTTTGAGGAGGAATTCAGCAGGTGGGAGGAGCCCTTCACAACTCATGTCTAGCCTGCACTCCGCAATCATGTCTAGCCAGCAGATCTACACTTGTAGAACTGCTATCTAACACTTCTTAATCTGTGCCAGTTTCGGGATAGATTTGCACTTTTCTTAACTGTAGTGCAGCTCTAGAAATTCATGCTAAATTGCCACTATTACCTAGGATTTAAGAAGCGTCTTATTATCATGCAGAACTGTTCTCCCTGCTGTTTAATACAGATTAAGAAAAAAAAAACTGTCGGTAATGCGTTGATAAATCTCCCCCAATGTTCCAATTCATCCTCTATGTAAAGAAGGCAATATGTGACTAACAATTAAATATTCATAAGTTACAACTCACATGTAGGAGGCCAGGTATCTGAATACCGGAATCAGCATATATTCAGCAGTGGTGCTCTGAGAGACATCTTGAGCTCACTCCAACCTGAATTATCGCAAATTCTTTCTGTTTTAGGAAAGCAAATTTTTGTTTTTCAATACCGGAATCAGTAAGACTTCATCATCACTTATGCCATTGTAAAAGAATCCTTTGCCACCGAGAGGAAAAAAACAATCAGAAATCCATGCAGGTCCAAAGCCCGTAGGGAATGAATATTTACTGGACAGCAATAGACACAGCTAGGCGTGTCTTTTCACGTATGTTTGGTTAGGTGTGCACCACTGGCAGAGGGTGACTCACATCTATGTCCAACTAACTGTGCATGCAAGTTATAAATATAGAACTTGGACCAGAGTTCCAGAGACGTAAAGAGATAACATAGTCAAATAATGCAGCTGGACAACTACAGGTCTTATGGCAGCCTGCAGCTATGAATGATTCTTTCCATACAGACATCACATTTAGCCAGGGCCAGATTTCCAGGAAAGGCAACAAAGGATGGATGATACACTTAGAAAACGGGGTTGCACATGGAATGAGAGGGGGGCTGCAGCACAAGAAAGGGGAGCCACAACATACTTGGCCTAGGGGCACAAAAAGTATAAATTCGGCCTTGTAGCTCCATAATGAATGGATGCATGGCTTGTCATAGACAAAACATAAAAGTAACAGTTAAAGGACAGTTCCAATATGTGTCACTATATAGGAAAATACAAAGGAAAGACATCTGTAATTCATACTTCATAGGAAAATACAAAAAGAATAACATTTGTAATTCTTGTGTTTGTCCTTCAAAGGTTACCAAAACTGCCAAGTATTGTTCAGGTTTTATCTTTAGGATTGGTTCCCACTATGCTAGGGTGGCAGTTTGTCCATATAGTATGGATATGCTGTACCACACTGCAGGTCTATGGCAGGGTCACCTGCACTTGTGAGCAGATGCTTGCCAGCAGTGGTGCTCGGATGCCCCCAATCATGGATTCGAGTAAATCAGATCAGGAAAGTATCGAAATCCGGATACACCGTGATCGTGATCTGGACTTGATGCCCAATTCCGAATTCGAATCGGATTTTAACCATTATTAAAAGACATCCGTGATTACGATTTTACTTTACTGGTTAGTAACAAAGCCCCCTTACATGCTAGAAACACCAAATTTGCCAGAAATGTTAATGCTAGAAACACCAAATTTGCCAGAAATGTTAAGAACTTTTTCAAAAAGACCTTATAGTTTTTGAGAAAATCAATTTTAAAGTTTCAAAGGAAAAAAAGTATACATTTAAATGCAGTAAATACATTAACTGTCATTTACTGCATTAAAATGTGTACTTTTGAAACTTTAAAATCGATTTTCTCAAACACTATAAGGTCTTTTTGAAAAATGTTCTTCCTCTTCTTCCCACTGTTCTTCTTAACCTATTGTAATGAACAGCGGAGATGCCGTCGCGTGGTCTAGTGACAGGGCGGCTATCTCCGCGTTCAGACCGGCGGTTTCCGCACAGCGACACGCGTCTGGCTTGGCTGGACCTTTTAGTGCACACAGATGGAGAGCTACGCGTGCGCGCGCCAGGCGACAGGACATTTATACCAGCAGAAGGGGAATCAGCTGATCAGGCCGATCAGCTGATCCCAGCTGGACTCTGGATTGGCTGAGTGGCTCGGGCGGAGCTGCACAGCACTGCAAGTATATATAGATCTTGCTTGTCAGTTGCTGGTTGTCTGCAGTTGCGAATACTTACGTGTGAGGACTCAGACCTCAGTCAGATCCTACAGTGTGTTAGAACCAGGTGGACCTGGGAATTCACACTTAGCCAGATTACGCTATTGTTATTTACTGTGTTATACTTTAGACCAGTTCCAGGGTGTTGTGACCAAGGATCTCACACCCAAGTTTAGGATTACTGCGTCATTACTGTGTTATACTTTAGACCAGTTCCAGGGTGTTGTGACCAAGGACCTCACACCCAAGCTTAGGATTACTGTGTCATTACTGTGTTATACTTTAGACCAGTTCCAGGGTGTTGTGGCCAAGGACCTCACACCCAAGCTTAGGATTACTGTGTCATTACTGTGTTATACTTTAGACCAGTTCCAGGGTGTTGTGACCAAGGACCTCACACCCAAGCTTAGGATTACTGTGTTATTGCTGTGTTATACTTTAGACCAGTTCCGGGGTGTTGTGACCAAGGACCCCACACCCAAGCTTAGGATTACTGTGTCATTGCTGTGTTATACTTTAGACTAGTTCCTGGGTGTCGAGACCACGGACCTCACACCCCAGACTAGGATTGTGATTTATATCTGTTATTACCATTTGCTCGGGTGTTGCCGACCTGGCCTGCCCGACCCTTCTGGCTGTCACTCATCCCTCGAGTGCTCAGTCTGTCTGTACTACCCGTGACACTATTCCACCAAGTGTCAGTTAGCTGCAAGGACCTCTTGCTCAGCAGAGAGTCCTTCCTGCAGTGCAGTCAGTGGCCTCTATCCCTTTGGAGTCCCGTGGCTGCAGTACAGTCTGATTTCCAGTTTACCAGGGAATCACTGGCTGCCAGATTTTCTCTATCTCCTCTCTCTAGGAGATAGTCCCTGCACAGCCCAGGGCCACCTGCCCCTCTGGTGGTTCCTGGCTGAGCTGCCCGTATCTCCCGCCTCACGGGAGATAGCCTACAGTTTCACTTTACACTTATACTTCATTAGGTGTCCAGAGGTTAGCCATACTTGTATTATTGGTGATTCTGCAGATCATCCATAATCAAGTATACATCTGTATTGTTGATGATTCTGCAGATCATCAATAATCAGATTCTCTGTGTGTGCTGACACCAATCGTTACACCTATCTGGCAAATTTGGTGTTTCTAGCATGTACGGGGGCTTTGCTATTAACCGGCGGGTTTTTAATCACGAATACCAACTGGTGATCATGAGTAACTCGTGCTCACAAGTCAGGTAACGAGTGCAATCACGAGCGCATTCGTGATCGGCATTCGTGATCGAGTGGCAATCACGATTGCCAATTACGACCTTGTGATCGGCAAAAACGTCTCGTGATCACGAGGTCGTGACGAGCACCACTACTTGCCAGTCTGCCAGAAGGATGGCAACTCACGGTGGAGATGGACATGGATAAACAGGTCCATCATTTTCCATAGGAAAGATACCTAGTGTGAACTGACCATTAAAATATGTACCTAGTGTGAAAACAATGCCCATTAAGGGTGTGATTTTTAGCAAACATTCATATTTTTGATTCACAGCATCAAAGGATTAAATGTCAAATTTCTATTCAATATCTATGAAAAAAATATGCCATGGTGATCCTTCAGTTCTTTAATGAAGCAATACATAAAGGTCGTTCAGAACCAATGGGCTCCCAGCTTTTTTGTTTTCATACAATACAATCTGAAAAATCTGAATGAAAATACAATCTTTCACTAACAATTGTACCATCAACGGGCACCTTTAGTGAGGATTCTGACTAATGCCTAAAAGTGAACTGGCCTTTCAAAGCAAACTGTAAGGAAGGAAAAGTATTTGAACACCAATTGCAAAAACTAATACAACTTATGAGCGTCAAGGGAGTGAGGTGGGGTACTTGTGATACCACTAACACTGCGATAGGCTAAAAGATTTTTTTTTTATAGCTATACATATGCACAGAGGGAGATACTGGTTTCTTGGCAGTTGGAAACAGCTGTTATTTCCCACAATGCAACCACGTTCACAGACAGGAAACTGTCAGGACCTAGGTGCTGACATCACACTGAGGGGTTTCTCCACAATATCGGCCATACAGACCACTTTGATCAATTTGAGAAAAGGTAAAACAAAATATATAATCATGGGAAAGGGGGTATCAGCTACTGATTGAGATGAAGTTCAATCCTTGGTTACAGTTCTTCTTTAAAGTAGGCTGCAGGAGGTGAAAGCCAATTGGCACTGAGGCAGTTATAATGTGGTTCTGCTGTCACTGTGGATGCATGAAGGAACTGGGTTATAATTCAGGAAACATTACGAGCTCAGGTCCGGTCACACTGTGACAATAGCACGGCGACACGTTGAAAAAGCTCCAGTATGCTACATCTCTTGTGTGCTTTACAGTCGGATCACGGAAAGACGCCCATGATGGTATAGGTCAGCTTTGATCCTCCGTTTTTCAGTCCAGCAAAACTAAAAATGTAATAATCTAGGTCAATGCTGCCCAAATACTGTAATAAATATTGGATGATATCATTCGACAGAAGATACTGAAGCTTAGAGTGAAACAGAAGACCAGACGTGCCTTAGAGGGTCACCAGCTGTTGTCGCGTCTTTCACACTTAACAACAGTTGAGTAATGAAAACCTCCTGATTAACGACATAAAGTGGAACTAAACTGCCAAACTCTCAAAAACACCTCTACACCCTCCCGAGATAGTAAAATGCTCTATCAGACCAAATCATAAAAATATGAATATTCTATTCAGAAGTGTTATGTCAGAAGAACAGAAAATACACTCTCTTACCCCTGAGGGCTGTCAATAGAACTTGTATGGAAGAGACTTGTAGGAGGGGACATCACTGCGAAAAAGGGTGAACAATGGCTACCCAGAGAAATAACATAAAGAGCCTGAACACAAGGGTCTTGGTACTTATTTTCCCAGGCATCTATTTAAAAGAGGTATGGGGTCTTTTGGGCACCAGGTATTGGCATCATTTGAATATTGCAGACTGTATTCAGATAATGGCTTACAGTAGTGTTGGGAATTTGCGAGCTGCTATTACCACCACTTTCTAACACTTACCTCCCCCTACCTTATCCTCTAGCTACAACCCCCCCACACACACACACACACACTCCTGACAATAAACCACCACTACATATGTCTAATACTAAATTCTCCCCACCTAAGTCTAACAGTAACATTTCCCCAAACTACACTTAGCACTAAACATCCCCTACCTACTCCTAACACTAACCTTCCTTCTACCAACACTTAACACTAACCTTCTTTCTACCTATGCTTAACAATAATGGCCCCCACCTATGCCTCACACTAACCTCCCCTCTTCTATGCCTAACCCTAACCTTCCCCTACCTAAACCTAACACTAACCTTCCTCCTACCTATGCCTAACACTACCCTACGCCCTACATATGCCTAAGACTAACCACCCCCACCTATGCCTAACTCTATTCTCTCTACTACCTACACCTAACACTAACCTCCCCCCTACCTATGCATAACACTCCCCTACCCCCTACCTACACCTAACATTAACCTCCCCCCTACCTATGCCTTACACTACCCCACTACCTACCTATGCATAACAATTCCCAATCCTCTAACTAACCCCACTAACCTTCCCTCTACCGACATCTAACACTAACGTAACCCCTACGTATGCCTAACAGTAATCTCCCCCATACCTACACCTAACATTAATCTTACCCCTACCTATGCCTAAGACTAATCACCCCTCTACCTACACCTAACACTAACCTACCCCCTACCTATGCCAAACACTAATCTCCCCCACCTACTACTAACACTACCTTCCTCCTACCTACACCTAACACTAACCTTCCCCTTATCTATGCCTAACACTAATCTCCAACCTAACTATCCCAAATACTAACCTTCCCCCTACCTGCACTTAACACTACACCCGAGCACTGCAGCCGATATTCGGTATTCTTAATACGTCTACTGTTGCTTTGGTTGCAAAGAAGTGAAACCAGAATCTCCTGGCATTTTTTTCATAGCTTGCAGAAAATGAAAATCATGTTAAAGTGTTAAAGCCCTTCTACAGGCTATTACAGGTTTTCCTAGTCCTTTGTCGACACGCCTTGGCAGTGCTTGGTTTAATCTGAGTAGGAATTACTAAAGATGTTTGTACATTACACATGCACAATTATAGTTTGGGGCTAAGTTCTGTACAGACGTGTTGCTAGCCTAGTGAAACATTCTGTTGCTGTGAACGTGGGAGGCGGGCCAATGGCAAGGGGCACGATAGAGCAGCATGGAGTAGGCAAGGTAAGAAGGAGAACAGTAGGATTAACCTGTGCTCAGCCAAGATGATTTGCCGGTCTCTGGGCTATGCACTATGGAGGATCCGTGGCCGCCGTACACTTGCTAAATTCTTAGCAGAGACCGTCTTGCCGAGATCCATCTAGCATGTGTACAAGGCTTCTAAAGAACCTGATCAAAGACCCAAACACTGGCCACTTCGTATGCCACAGACTTTCATTACTATAGGCCTCAATCTTCTCAAATAGCTCAGTCTGTGCCCTGCAAACTAGCAGTCTGACCAACAGGATGATGCAATCCAAGCAGCAGTAACTTCAACCAGAGGTCCTGCTACTAACGCCTTCAGTTCATCTGTTTCAGTGCAAAACATCCAAATTTTAGCTGCCAGAGCCTTGTGTATCACAAAAAGGTGGCTTTCAAGTATTCAAATTAATTAAGTTATTAAATGGCATATTTAGATCTTTGCCTGAAGTAAGGCATTAAATCACGTTTTGACGAAAAAATGGAGTCCTACTTTGAAATAAAAGTTTTGATTAGAATTTGTTTTTTAACAATCTTTTTGAAAGGTCAAAATGTTTTACTAGTTTGTAATTTATTTTAAGAGCTCGTTAAACACGGGGCTATAAATATCCTCGGCTCACATTGCTGCATGCTCATTACCAATACACCCTCCTTCTCCATAGTCAAACATTATTAGGACAAATTAAAGTAAATATTGGCTCATTACACATTCAGGAAGTGTTTAATCACTTTGATAGGCATCTGACTGACACAGGTGTTGAGATGGGTGAATTGTCCCCCGGGAAGAGAGATTGCTTCTCTGTCACAGTTATGTTTAGCTTAATGTTTATGTTTAACACACGTGAAATGACTAACATTACCTTTTTACTCTCTAAATATATCTCTCAATTACCATTTCACATTTATGCAGATTATTTTGTCATTTGTATTCAAACTTCATTACACAGCTAGAGGGAGTCAGAAGGGATTTCTTTAGAGCTCTTGTCCGGTCTTTCCTCCTCCTCCATCTAGTCAAGTAAGCTAAATGTAACAGATTATAATATGCTTCTAAATTCACATATTTTGATGTAAAAAGTGCTAGTCACATGAATGCCACTACATCTGCAATGACAGGCAGGCTCACATTAGGAGACTAAACCACACACCCCTCTCCCTGCTTCTCAAATAATTACACAGAGTAGGGAAACCAAGAGCCAAATATAGTGTAGTATGTACTGGTGGTTGAATTGAAGTATGATAGAGTAATAAGCTATACTCATAAAGCAGGGTTATCTCCAAGGCAACCACTGTATAGGCAGGTGGGGAGATTAGACCTGACCCCACTTAGGATTAAGAAGTCTCTCTCCGTAGATGAGGGAAAAAGGGAGTAACACCTCTCCACCAGGGGTGGACTTAGTATAGCGTAGTATGGATACAGATTTTTGCGCCTTTTGTAATTTGAGTTTGACACCCCTGGTTTAGACTGATAACAGTTCATCTACTAAAATAATCAACAAGGAACATTTTTGTGAGCACTACCATAAACTAAATAAATAAGCAAAGTTTGCAGATATTTGTGCATCTAGATACAAATTATATGCAACCAACAAAAAAAAAAGAACCAGGGAACTGCAACAATTGCAAATCGCATGATCTGTATTCAACATGATGAATGCAGGACAGACAATTAAAATACTAAAATCAAGAGAAATGGGGAGGGGGTGAGTCCAGGGTTCGGTTCAAATAATAAATGGTCAAAGCATATAGAGAGTACAAATTAGGCACTAGAGGTAATGCCTCTGCCTGTGAACCATGAGGGCGACTCCCGGGTCAGGTAAAAAACAACAATGTGGCAATAGGTAGTTGCAAATTCATATACAGTAAAAGTCATGATTCAAAAATGTAATCAAAATATACAGAAATCGGGGAAAATGCAAGGTGCACAGTGCAAAAAATTATGTATAATAAAGAAGCACTGTGCAAATTAAGGTAGGGAGTGGCTCTAATATGCCATAAATGCTAATGAAAGTGCTGGAGTGCCAAAAAATGAATACATACCGATGTATGTAAAATGGGCATAAACAGAAATGCATCAACGAATCTAAATAAAACTTCATATCTGTACAAAATACTGAGAAATTCGAAAATATATCAAGGAAGGAAGACTGTAAGTAAGATAATCTGAATCAAAGTGCTAGTATAGTGAAGGACCTACCTCAATAGAGAGCCAATGCATGGGAAATCCCAAGATAAAGTGTGTGGACCAATGACAATATTACCTGTTGCTCATGACAACAAGATACAAACTGTCAGGGCAGCTGTTTGCCTCTCAGTGTCTTATCTACATACTGCGGCATTCAAGATATTTGTATAGGGTTGATTCTAAGAAGGTGTACAAAGCTCCCCCAGATTCTTATTTTCCTGCATGAGTAATCTGCTGCACAGAGCACAAAGTAAAATGTTAACATCCCCAGGCAGCTGTCAAAAGGGATGAGCTGATGCCTTGTTTCTGTAAGGCCGTAGTGAGTACATGAAGCGTAGGCTTCTTTTCATTTTTGTGGCTGTACAAGAAGCTGTGTATGGTGTTTAACCTATTAGCGTCTGGACAGCATCAAGCACAGCCAAAGCCTGCAGGTGCACTGGTGCTATTTTATTGCCGATGTGCACATATCCTTAGCATAGACACAATAACTTGAGATAAAAATATGGAATAATATTTGAATTCTATATAGTTAATAAAGAGAAAACTGTTCCAGGCATTTCCCATCATTACTGCCTCTTACTGAAGCCAGTCCTGATGTAATTTCCTCCCTTACTCTTTTTTTCCTAAAAACTGCACTGTTATATCTAGCTTGCTTTGTAAACACATGTGAGCACAGCTGTAATTCAGCAGCTTCTGCAGAGGGGTGAGGTGTATTTCCCTTCTCAGCCTCGTGTCACACTGAACTGCCCTCAGTCAATCAGTGAGGAGCAGGAATGTGGGCAATGTACCCAAATAGAGCCAGAATGACTAAGATAAGATTCATTGCAGCAGACACATTTATGATTATATTGGAATGCTTGCAATGCAGACTGCATGTAGACTACGTAATAAGCACAGAGCAATGGGTAAATGGAATTAGATTTTATGGCTGACAATCCCGCTTTAATGTGTCCACTACCACCGCTGGCTTTATTCTCACTCCTGAAGCTTGGATTAAGATGTTAATGACAGCCTGGGCCCCAGCATTGCCAGAGTGATCCAATCAGAATGCTCCATTGCCAGTTGTAATCAGATAGCTTTGTGTCTGTGCTTGTGTCTGTACTGATCACTCTACTGTGTAATCAGAGATACAACCCCTGATACCATCTAATAAATTCCACAACCCGTGCAGCCGTAAAACATACAGTAGAACAATCTGTTTTCCGTTCTGTATCTTTATTGTTTTTTTTGTTTAGTCTCCTCATTGCAGCTTTTTTTTCTGTACGTTTTTTTTCCTTATGGTTTGAAACTTTGAATTACATTTCAAATAATCATGGTTAGGGTCAATTTACTATTAGCCTTTATTTGAAGTTAGAACAAGACAAAACAGAACAGCTGCAGAAAACTATCCTGACAACCGTATTGTGCTTCAGAAATTCTGGACATTAATTTTAATACTGAAAATTAACAGCATGGACAGCACACAAGAGGTATTCTGCAAGCTGCAAAGAGTGCAGATCTGGCACAAAGACAGCAAACTGCACTCAGGATATTAGTCTAGTATCTTGTAACATACTGTATATAGTACAAAGGTCATACAGATAAATATCTAGATCAGGCATGGGCAAACTCGGCCCTCCAGCTGTTACGAAACTACAAGTCCCACAATACATTTGCCTTTATGATGAGTCATGATTGTGGCTCTCAGACTCCTGCAATGCATCGTGGGACTTGTAGTTTCTTAACAGCTGGAGGGCCAAGTTTGCCCATGCCCGATCTAGATGGTCCCATGAACCAAATAGATACAGTATATGTCCTTCCCCTATTGCAGTAATCAGGTTTTAGTTTTCAAACATCTCTTTATTTGAAGGCTTAAAGGGAATCTGTAGTGAAAATAAACTTATGAGATAATGAATTGTATGTGTAGTACAGCTTAGAAATATAACATTAGTAGCAAAGATATAAGTCTCATATTGTTTCTAGTACAGGAAGAGTTAATAAATGTCAGTTATCTATGCAAAAGAGCTTCTCTGAGCTCTTCGACCAAGCTTGGTCAGCTACAGTGCTGTTTTCTACAGCACTTATCTCAACCTGTCTCACTCTTTCTTGTTTGTTTAAGGTTTTACTGCAGCGACGTTCAAAGGGTCATTAGCACTGCTTGATTTCATAGTTTAAAGCCTAGTACACACCATGCAATTTCCCATTAGATAGATGGGTCGAATAGATCATTTCTGACAGGTCCGATCTGATCAATTTGCATAGAAGTGTGATATAGAATCTCATATCTATGACGCTATCTAGTGGGGCCTTGAGACACAGCTGTACCATCCTTGGGGCACATCTGGCTATGGGGAGGGAGGCTGACTTGTACTGGGGGCACATTTGGCAGTGACTGCAAGCCAGATAACTAGAAATTAAGGTGCTGGAGGTGTTGGGGGTCCTGGGGCGCCTCTTAGTCTAATAGCAATCCGTGTGTGACTGCTTTTGGTGAGAGGGGTGGAGGGGCGCACTTTGGTGTCTCAGCCTTGAGTGTTGGAGGACCTTGTCCCAGCTTTGGTGGAGGGGGCTTATACGTGAGGCAATCAGTTTTTCCTGGTTTCTAAGGGAAAAGTGGGTACCTCAGTTTATACGTGGGTCGGTTTATATGTGAGTATATACAGTATTTATCTCTCCTTGTCCTAGTATTCTGGTAGGAAAACTTTTATCTCTGTAATTTCTTTATCAGTGAAGTTTACTGTATTCCCGACAAGGTGCCAACAAGACAGAAGCTGTCACTTCCATGCCTAGAAATGAACTCTTTAGGAAGCAAACTAAAACAAGTAAAACTGGTTATTAATATGTTTGGTACTGTACATACACGTTTATCTCATCATGACACATATCTTCTCGGGTACATTTTAAAGAAGTTCTTCAGATGATGTTAATTACATTAAGGCTCTAGACTACTGTATACATAAGGGGCAACAAATCCCTGGTACATTTGATGAAAGTGGCTGAATGGGCTAGGAAAATTTAAATATTTATGGACAGTTTTATTATATCTAATGTCTGTGTTTCTTAACGCCATAGATCAGCTTTAAAACACAAAAAGGTTGGTGCAGAAATAAAATATTATTTCCCTGTAAAAAAAACGTGTCTCTGTTATAAGACTACACAGCTTTTTCAAAGTACGGTAGCTACATATCTTCTGAATAATAACAGCTGACAATTGTGACTTGGCAATTTTAACAACAAAATATTTAATGTACAAAATTAGGGCAAACGGTTAAAATGATGGCACTGAGCAGCAATCATTACACATATCGTATCATTATATATTCCTAATTCACTCCAAACTCACTAATTGCAGTCGGGATTCTCATAGGAGAGTGTAAGCTGCTTAGATTAAATGCAGCAGTTTAGTAGTGGAATACATTCAAATGTAAGGTAATTATTGAGGAAGGAGTATAGAAAGGGCCCCAAGGCACAGCCGAAATTGCTTCGTTCTGGCAGCAAAGGAAACACCAAGTGGTTTCTTGTTCTCGGGATTTGTTTGTTATTATGGCACATGCTGTCACTACAAACCACCAGCACAGACATCCTGCCAAAGGGGAAGTGCCTTTCTCTTCCATGGCCTCAGATTTTAGAGTAGGTATCATGTATTAAGGGGGAGAAGTAGACTGGCTTTGCCAACAGTGTGTTGGGAAGAACTATAATCTAAGATCTCTGTTTGCCTTTACAATAAAGAAATACTGTAGATGTGGCTACTAAAACTACACACAGGTGATATTTTCTCCTTTGTAAATCACATACTGTAAATACACAGAATTCAGAAGGTTATAAACCACTTTAGGACCATAGGCTCACACCCCCCTAGTGACCAGGCTATTTTTCACTAATTAGTCCACTGCAGCTTTAAGGGCTCGCTGCAGGGCCATACAACTCAGCACACAAGTGATTGCCCCCTCCCCCCATTTTCTGCCTACCGACAGAGCTTTCTGTTGGTGGGTTCTGAACCCTGCTGGGATGTTTGTTTATTTTTTTTGTTTGTTTATGTTTTATTTTGAAATAAATTTCACTATTTTTTTTTTTATTATTATTTCTTCTTATGCCTCTTAGATCGCAGCGCTGTACATTGTAAATAGACGGCGGTTTTGCCGTCTAACAGTCTCCTAGCAGTGATCGCCGCTGGGAGACTGATGATGGAGCAGAGCACCCGATCTCCTGCAAAACCCACCCCAGGACTTGACGCCAATTGGCGTTAGGCGGTCCTGGGGCTGCTGCCACGTTCGCGCCCATTGGCATTACGTGGTCGTCTAGAGGTTAAAGAGGCACCACAACGACATATAGAAGAATGTACTAAATTATTCAGGATACCCAATTTTACATTTATTGTGCTGGTTTCAGCATCAGAAACACTCCCTGTATCTATATATTGCTGCATGCCTATTGGCATGTAATCCCCACTTCCAGTGATGTTTAGCCTAGGCTATGATGTCATGGAGCCTTCTCCTCCCAGTGCACCCTGGGAGATCAGGTATTGTTTCTGCTCACAGAACACACAACATACAGATATTCTGCAGTGATCCTCCTTGTCAGCAAAGATGTCGGCATCTGAGATAAATTTAAGAATGTAAATCAGGTTGAGGACAGATTTTACAACTAGCAAACACTGATTTAATAATTTCTAAAGTAATATTGTGAAAAAAAAAGCAATTTTATTGATTTATATTCAGTAAAGTTCATTTTTTAAATTATATGGTATGTGATGTTATAACAACAGCATGGTGGCATAGTGGATAGCACTCTTGCCTTGCAGTGCTGGACCAAGTCTGGCCGTAGAGCACTATCTGTACGGAGTTTGTATGTTCTCCCAGTGCTTGTGTGGGTTTCACCCCACATTCCAAAACTATACAGATAAGTAAATTGGTCTTATATCATGATAAGGATATATGATGGTATTATGGATTAGATGAAGTTAACCCCTCTGAGGGATCGATAGTGACACGACTATATAATGTGTGGAGTGCTGTGCAAGATGTCAGTGCTATATAAATACTAAATAAATAAAATGTACACTGGTGTACCCCTGTTATGTCATACACGCTGGGCTGGACTCAGTTTTGGTAGCCAGATATAATATTACTAATGCTCTGCTCCTCTTTTAACCATTTCAGCCCATGAGTGGTTTTCGCCTTGTGGATGAGTGGAATTTTCACATTTGAGAGCTCCTCCCTTTCATTCCCAATAACTTTATCACTACTAATCACAACAAAATGATCTATACCTTGTTTTTTTCTGCCACCAATTAGGCTTTCTTTGGGTGGTATATTATGCCAAGAATTATTTTATTCTAAATGCATTTTAATGGGAATAATAAGAAAAAAATGGAAAAAAATTCATTATTTCCCAGTTTTTGGCCATAGTGGTTTGAAAATAAAACGTTCTTCTGTGGATAAAAGCCACACATTTTGTTTGCCTATTTGTCCCGGTTATTGCAACTTTTAAATTATATCCCTAGTACAATGTATGGTGACAATATTTTATTTGGAAATAAAGGTGCATTTTTTCAGCTTTACATCCATCACTAATCACATGCCCATAATTAAAAAATAATATACCCTCTTGACATACATATTAAAAAATGTCTTGCCCCTATTGTATGTAGGTGTAATTTACTTTTTGGCCACAAGAGGTCCTTGGGCATTACTTCCTATAAGCGTACAATAAGTACGCAGTGATGTAGCTAAGAAGCTGTGGGCCCCGGTGCACGTTTTACATGGGGCCCCCCAAGCACTATATACATAACAATTGATATTGCATACCAAAACCAATCAAGGACAACCACAGTGACAGAGGTGCAAGAAGTGGATGGGGAATAGTGTGTTAATAATCACAAATATTCAAAGCATCGAAGTGAATATAATCAACAAGAGAAAAAAAAAACGAAAAGCGCTCCTATAATGCATTAAACTTTTAATCAATAAAATCGCAATGTACAAATTGCACTTACAAGATTGATGTCTTTAAATCAGCGTGTTGTTAGGCCACCCAACGATCAACTCCTCTGCCGCTGTCTGGCCAGAACAAGCGGCCGCTGCGATGAATCTGCGCTGTGCGCTCTGTAGCGTGGAGGGGATGAGGGGGCGTGCCCGTTGCACGAGTGAGCCTCTACGTCACTACCGGTTTCGGCGTTCCACGCCTTCTTCAGGTCGACCTGAAGAAGGCGTGGAACGCTGAAACCGGTAGTGACGTAGAGGCTCACTCGTGCAACGGGCACGCCCCCTCATCCCCTCCACGCTACAGCGCACACAGCGCAGATTAATCGCAGCGGCCGCTTGTCCTGGCCAGCCAGCGGCAGGGGAGTTGATCGTTGGGTGGCCTAACAACACGCTGATTTAAAGACATCAATCTTGTAAGTGCAATTTGTACATTGCGTTTTTATTGATTAAAAGTTTAACCACTTCACCACTGAGGGGTTTTACCCCCTGACCACCAGAGCAATTTTCACCTTTCAGCGCTCCGTCCATTCATTCGTCTATAACTTTATTATTACTTATCGCAATGAAATGAACTATATCTTGTTTTTTCCGCCACCAATTAGGCTTTCTTTAGGTGGGACATTATGCCAAGAATTATTTTATTCTAAATGTGTTTTAATGGGGAAAATAGGAAAAAATGTGGGAAAAAATTATTATTTTCAGTTTTCGGCCATTATAGTTTTTAAATAATGCATGCTACTGTAATTAAAACCCATGAAATTTATTTGCCCATTATTCCCAATTATAAAACCGTTTAAATTATGTCCCTATCACAATGTTTGGCCCCAATATTTTATTTGGAAATAAAGGTGCATTTTTTTCAGTTTTGCGTCCATCCCTAATTACAAGCCCGTAGTTTATAAAGTAACAGTGTTATACCCTCTTGACATAAATATTTAAAAAGTTCAGTCCCTAAGGTAACTATTTATGTTTTTTTTTTTTATTGTATATATTTTTTTTTTTTTTAAATTACAAAAAAAAAAAAAATTGGGGAGTGTGGGAGGTAATGAGTTAATTTATTATATAAAACAATTTATTTGTATGTGTAAAATGCATTAGGGTGTAGTTTACTATTTGGAAACAAGCTGGCCACAGTGAGTATGTTTACATGCGACCTGTAAGCGACCGGAAGGACGCTTACAGGAAGCAGTAGGAGGCTGGGAGACTCACAATGATCGCGCTGTTTCTGAAAGAAGCAGCAGATCATTGCGGGGGCTTAGATCAACGAACGGGAATGGATTTTCCCGTTCATTGATCTCCGGGCAAGCGGGCGGCGGCGTGCACGAGCGGCTGGTGCGCGCGCACGAGCGGCGGTAGCGCGGACAGCGGCGGGAGCGCGGAAGGTACGGATTTCTCCATCCCTGTTTTTTTAGGAGGGAAAAAAGGGACGGAGAAATTCGTACCGCCGGGGGTAAAGTGGTTAATGCACTATAGGAGCGCTTTTCGTTTTTTTCTCTCTTTGCATGCTACTTACTGGTTCCACCCAGAAGAGAAGCTGCTCCATAGTGCACCAACGAAAGAACACCTGAATATACAGTCTTGTAGTTAGATAGATAGCGCTAGACAAAACTGTTTCTTTTTTGAATATAATCAACACAGGACCAATAAAGAGCGAATAGTGTGGTTGAGGGAGGGTCCCTCTGGCCCAAGGACCCTGATGCGGCCGCAACCTCTGCACCCCCTATTGCTACGCTACTGTAAGTACACTTAATAGGAAGTAATGTGTTACACTGTAACTAGGTAAGTGATGCAGGCATCCATTGATTCCTGCGATCATGGTGGCCTAGAGGGGAGATAAATGAATGGGAACTTTCTTCCCTTTCATTAATCTAACAATCGGCAGCGGGAGCGGAGTAAAGGAGCGAATGGGAGGCAGCGTGACAGTACTATTTAGTGATGCTCAAATACCCCTTTTTAAAATTCGAGTTTGGTCGAATTCGAATAGTAAATTATTCGAGGTCAGTCGAATATTCGAGTCGAATAATTTTTACTATTCGATTCGACCTCGGACTTCGAGCTCACTATTCGAGTCGGTATTCGAGCTCACTATTCGAGCTGACTATTCGAATTGGCCTTAAATAGCTTCCAACACTTGTTTTGAGGGTGAATGATGCAAGAAACATCTTTTTTTCCAAGTAACAACAGCAAGTGATTATGTGGGGATGTTCCTTTAAAAAAAAATGTGGAAAGAGAAGTTGTGTCCTTAATTTTGTTCAGTAGTGTTACTGTATATACTTGTTCTTCTTCTTCTTTATCTTTCTTCTTTTTCTTCTAGATCTTCTTCTTCTATATCTTCTTCTTCTTCTTCTATATTGTCTTCTTCATCATCTTCTTCTTCTTCATCTTCTTCATCTTCTTCTTCTTCTTCATCTTCATCTTCTTCTTCTTCTTCATCTTCATCTTCTTCATCTTCTTCTTCTTCATCTTCTTCTTCTTCATCTTCATCTTCATCTTCTTCTTCTTCTTCATCTTCTTCTTCTTCTTCTTCATCTTCTTCTTCTTCTTCTTCTTCATCTTCTTCATCATCTTCTTCATCTTCTTCTTCTTCTTCTTCTTCATCTTCTTCTTCTTCTTCATCTTCTTCTTCTTCATCTTCTTCATCTTCTTCATCTTCTTCTTCTTTTTCATCTTCTTCTTCATCATCTTCTTCATCTTCTTCTTCATCTTCTTCTTCATCTTCATCTTCTCCTTCTCCTTCTTTTTCAATATCGTCTTCTTCTTCTTCACGTATTTCTCTTTTCAATTTTTTTTTTAAAGAAATGCAGCTATTTTTGAGCGTAACAAATAGCTGGTGGGCGCACGCATGTTGGAAGCGCCATTGTATGTGCTCCCTGGCAGTGGAAACACAAAGACAGCAGGAGGTAAATTCAGCAGCAGGAGGAGGAGGATGAGTGTGTGGCAGCAGGCAGTCAATGAGGCAGGCAGCTCGCCGTGACATAATAGCCCTGGTACCTAGCGGTGATACCAGGGCTGTAAATAAACACAACAGGAGGTCCCAGACAGCGGTCGTGCAGCCCACATTGTGTCCAATACACAACTGGGACAACACAGTTTTCAACCCGGGCACCTCAGAAAAATTAAACCTTTTTTTTTTTTTTAATGGTTTGTTTGGTTTTGGTTTTGCAACCAATATAGCTATTGTTTGACGTAATAGCTGGTGGCAGAGTGGCAGCAGAAGGTAATTCTGTGTACCCTGGCAGTGGGAAACACAGACAGACAGCAGCAGCAGGAGGAGGAATGGAGGAGTAGGCGAGCAGCTATTGTTTGACGTAATAGCTGGTGGCAGAGTGGCAGCAGAAGGTAAATCATCTGTGTACCCTGGCAGTGGGAAACACAGACAGACAGCAGCAGCAGCAGCAGGAGGAGGTATGGAGGAGCAGTGTGAGTGTGGCAGCAGGTAGGCAGCGTGACATAATAGCCCTGGTACCTAGCGGTGATACCAGGGCTGTAAATAAACACAACAGGAGGTCCCAGACAGCGGTCGTGCAGCCCACATTGTGTCCAATACACAACTGGGACAACACAGTTTTCAACCCGGGCACCTCAGAAAAATTAAACCTTTTTTTTTTTTTTTTAATGGTTTGTTTGGTTTTGGTTTTGCAACCAATATAGCTATTGTTTGACGTAATAGCTGGTGGCAGAGTGGCAGCAGAAGGTAATTCTGTGTACCCTGGCAGTGGGAAACACAGACAGACAGCAGCAGCAGGAGGAGGAATGGAGGAGTAGGCGAGCAGCTATTGTTTGACGTAATAGCTGGTGGCAGAGTGGCAGCAGAAGGTAAATCATCTGTGTACCCTGGCAGTGGGAAACACAGACAGACAGCAGCAGCAGCAGCAGGAGGAGGTATGGAGGAGTAGTGTGAGTGTGGCAGCAGGTAGGCAGCGTGACATAATAGCCCTGGTACCTAGCGGTGATACCAGGGCTGTAAATAAACACAACAGGAGGTCCCAGACAGCGGTCGTGCAGCCCACATTGTGTCCAATACACAACTGGGTCAACACAGTTTTCAACCCGGGCACCTCAGAAAAATTAAACCTTTTTTTTTTTTTTAATGGTTTGTTTGGTTTTGGTTTTGCAACCAATATAGCTATTGTTTGACGTAATAGCTGGTGGCAGAGTGGCAGCAGAAGAAGGTAATTCTGTGTACCCTGGCAGTGGGAAACACAGACAGACAGCAGCAGCAGGAGGAGGAATGGAGGAGTAGGCGAGCAGCTATTGTTTGACGTAATAGCTGGTGGCAGAGTGGCAGCAGAAGGTAAATCATCTGTGTACCCTGGCAGTGGGAAACACAGACAGACAGCAGCAGCAGCAGCAGGAGGAGGTATGGAGGAGTAGTGTGAGTGTGGCAGCAGGTAGGCAGCGTGACATAATAGCCCTGGTACCTAGCGGTGATACCAGGGCTGTAAATAAACACAACAGGAGGTCCCAGACAGCGGTCGTGCAGCCCACATTGTGTCCAATACACAACTGGGACAACACAGTTTTCAACCCGGGCACCTCAGAAAAATTAAACCTTTTTTTTTTTTATGGTTTTTTGGTTTTTGGTTTTGCAACCAATATAGCTATTGTTTGACGTAATAGCTGGTGGCAGAGTGGCAGCAGAAGAAGGTAATTCTGTGTACCCTGGCAGTGGGAAACACAGACAGACAGCAGAAGGGCAGTACACAGCAGCCCACTGTAGGTGTAAAATGTGTGGCTGCAGGCGACGTAATAGTCAAAGTGAACCAGGCTGGCTTAGTGAGCAGGAGCCAGGAGGTGGTAAAGGGTGGTAAGGCACATTAACGATGGTTCCGGCAGCCAGTTCATGTCCCCCTCTCGCCGACAACAGGGGCCAGGAACTCGCCTTCCACCCACGCCTGGTTCATCTTGAGAAACGTCAGTCTGTCCACAGACTTGTGAGACAGACGTGAGCGTTTCTCGGTGACCACGCCACCAGCTGCACTGAAGCAGCGCTCGGACAGCACGCTGGAAGGGGGGCAGGACAGCACTTCCAGGGCGTACTGCGCCAGCTCGCTCCAGATCTCCATGCGCTTGACCCAATACTCCATGGGATCAACAGGGGCATCGCTGTCAAGCCCGCTGTACGACCCCATGTAGTCAGCCACCATGCGGGTCAGGCGCTGGCTGTGACCGGAGGAGGATGCTGCTGCATGCATCTCCTCTCTAGTCACTGCTGCCGGAGCCTCTACAGTCCTGTAGAGCTCGTGGCTGAGAGACAGCAGGTCTGTGGGGCGCTTGCTGCTGCTGGATGCAGGCACCTGCTGCTGCCTCTGTGCTGGCTGCTGGACAGTGGGGGTGGAAGGCTGGGGGAAGGCTTCCTCCAAGCGCTCAACAAGGGCCTGCTGCAAGCTCCTTATTTGTTGCGCTGGGTCTCCTCCTGCAGGCGGCAGGAACTGGCTCAACTTCCCCTTGAGGCGTGGGTCCAACATCATGCTGATCCAGATGTCCTCCCTCTGCTTCATCTGGATCACCCTGGGGTCCCTGCGCAGGCACGTCAGCATGTGCGCTGCCATTGGGAAGAGGCGGGCCACGTCTGCTGGCACATCGACGTCAGTGCTGTCCTCATCCTCCTCCTCTGCCGCCTCATCCTCTCTCCACCCCCGCACCAACTCAGCTGCGCTGTGCTGATCCCCCTCATCAGCAGCCAGGTCAGGGACCTCCACCAAGTCCTCCTCCTCCTCCCCCTCAGAGGTGGACTGCGCAGCTGGTTGCCGCTCCTGCTGGTCCAAGGCTGCCGCTCCCTGTTCCAGCAAAGCATCGAGGGCCCTGTTCAGCAGAGAAACCAGGGGCACCCACTCGCAGACCATAGCATGGTCCCTGCTCACCATGTTTGTGGCCTGCAGGAAGGGAGCCAGCACAAAGCACACCTGCTGCATGTGCCTCCAGTCATCATCGGGGACGATGGACGGGATGTTGCTGGTCTTGTCCCTTCTCTGAGCTGCGGAAACAGTGGCCAGGGCAAGGTACTGTTTGACAGCGTGCCTCTGTTCAACCAGACGCTCCAACATCGCCAGGGTGGAGTTCCAGCGAGTCGGAACGTCAAGGATCAGCCGATGGCGTGGCAGATCCAGCTCCTTTTGCACGTCTTCCAGGCTCGCACAGGCTGCAGCCGAGCGCCGGAAGTGACGCACAACATTCCTTGCCGTTTCCAGCAGTTCGCCCATCCCCTGGTAGGTGCGCAGGAACTTCTGCACCACCAGGTTCAGCACGTGGGCAAGACAGGGGATGTGGGTCAGGTTTCCCCTGTCTATTGCGGCAACCAGATTGGCCCCATTGTCGGCCACCACCTCTCCGACTCTGAGGCCTCTGGGGGTCAGCCAAATCCTCTCCTGCTCCTGGAGTTTGGCCAACACATGGGTTGCCGTCAGCTTGGTCTTCCCAAGGCTGACCAAGTGCAGCAGCGCTTGGCAGTGGCGGGCCTTCACGCTGCTGCTGAGGCGGGGGGTTTGGCCAGGTGTGCCGGAGGATGGCAGAGGATCGGAGGAACCTGCTGCAGTTCCCCTGACCCTGCGGGGTGGCACCACCCACTGTGTTGCTGCTGCTGCTGTGCCCGCTGCTGCTCTCCCATCCTCACCCCCTTCCACCAAGCTGACCCAGTGGACAGTGAAGGACAGGTAGCGGCCTGTCCCGAAGCGGCTGCTCCAGGAGTCCATGGTGACGTGGACCCTTTCACCAACCGCGTGCTCCAGCCCTCGCTCCACATTGGCCATCACAAAGCGGTGCAGTGCAGGAATGGCCTTGCGGGCAAAGAAGTGTCTGCTGGGGAGCTGCCAGTCTGGGGCTGCGCAAGCAAGCAGCGCACGAATGTCGCTCCCCTCCTGCACGAGCGTGTACGGCAGGAGTTGGGAGCACATGGCCCGTGCCAGCAAGCCGTTCAGCTGCCGCACGCGACGGCTGCTGGGAGGCAGAGCCCTAACCACCCCCTGGAAGGACTCGCTCAAAAGGCTCTGGCGTGGCCTTTTGCTGACACGGGAATCAGCAGACACAGCAGAGGAGGCCACTGAGGACTGGCTGCCAGAACAGGCCTCAGTGTCGGCGGCAGGAGTTGCAGAGGGGGGAGGAGCAGTGCGTTTCCGCACTCCTGCTGGTGCTGCTGGAGGAGCAGGAGGGCGGGTGGCTGCTGTTGCTGCTGCTGCTGCTGAAGGCTGTGCAGTGATGGGTGTGGTGCCACTGCCAGCACCAGATGCCTTCAGCCTCTGGAACTCCTCATGCTGGTGGAAATGTTTAGCCGCAAGGTGGTTGATGAGCGAGCTGGTGCAGAACTTTAAGGGGTCTGCACCTCTGCTCAACTTCCGCTGACAGTGGTTGCAAGTGGCGTACTTGCTGTACACAGTGGGCATGGTGAAATATCGCCAGATTGGTGACTTAAACATCCCCCTACGGCATGGAAGCGCTGCTGCCTGTCTCCCTGTGGTGGTTGGGGGGGGGGCTTGGGTGCGGCTGGTGGTGGTACTGGCAGATGCTGCTGCTGCTGCGCCTGAGACACCAGCAGGCTGTGGGACCTGCCTACTGCTGCTGCCAATGCTTGCAATGATGCGCCTCCTTGCAAGGCCCACAAGAGCATCCTCCTCCTCCTCCTCAGAGCTGCTGAGGACGACATCCCCTGGAGGTGGTGGCACCCAGTCTCTGTCTGTCACCGGGTCATCATCATCCTCCCCCTCCTGAAACATGTCCTGCTGGGATGAGGACCCCCCAAACTCCTCTCCTGATGCATGGATGGGCTGCTTGACTGTCGCCACAGTCTTGCTGTCCAATCCCTCATCCCCCAAAGTGCCCATCAGCATCTCCTCCTCAAAATCGCCAACAACAGCAGACAATTGACTCATGATGCCTGGGGTCAAAAGACTGCTGAATGACAGGTCGCCAACTGACGGTGAACTGGCCTCCTCCCCAGGCCCTGCTGGGCGGCTGCTGCGAACAGGGGTGGTGGTGGTGGTGGTGAGGGTGGAGACCTCGGATGCAGAGCTGATGGCGGGCTGCTCATCCTCCGTCATGAGTTGCACCACAGTGTCTGCATCCTTTTCCTCAATGGGACGTTTCCGACCCGGCTGGAGGAAAATGGGAGCAGGTGCTACACGCTGCTGCTGCTGTGTCTCTGCAGCGTGAGTTGCAGATGCTCCTGCTGGGCGGCGTCCACGGCCAGTGGCTATGGGAGGAATGTTAGCCACTGACGCTGCTGCTGCTGCTGCGGAACTGTGCATGGTGGCGCGCCCGCGGCCGCGGCTTGCCACAATGCTGCTCCCTCTCCTCCTGATTCCCTTGCTGCCCTTCCCCTTGCCCAAACCGCGCTGGCTGCCACTTCCAGACATCTTAAATGTTTTGGGCGTATAGACAAAAGTTTTGTAAAAGGGCGGGTGAAAAGTGGGGTACTTTAATGGAGTGGGTTGGTTGGTGAGGTGACTGAGTGAGTGTCCCCTAGTACAGTAAGTAAGTAGTAACAGTCAGGAAGTACAACTAGCAGTTACAATAATCAGTAGTAATCACAAGTAAATTTAGTGTGTGTACACTCAGACAGTGAGTGCACGCACGCAGGAGCTAGTAGCCTATGAACACAGTGACTGAGTGTCCTAGACTCCTAGTACAGTAAGAGTAAGTAGTAACAGTAAGTAGAACTAACTAATTACAATAATCAATCAGCGATCAGAAGGAAATGGAGTGTGGGTGTGTGTACACTCAGACAGTGAGTGCACGCACGCAGGAGCTAGTAGCCTATGAACACAGTGACTGAGTGTCCTAGACTCCTAGTACAGTAAGAGTAAGTAGTAACAGTAAGTAGAACTAACTAATTACAATAATCAATCAGCGATCAGAAGGAAATGGAGTGTGGGTGTGTGTACACTCAGACAGTGAGTGCACGCACGCAGGAGCTAGTAGCCTATGAACACAGTGACTGAGTGTCCTAGACTCCTAGTACAGTAAGAGTAAGTAGTAACAGTAAGTAGAACTAACTAATTACAATAATCAATCAGCGATCAGAAGGAAATGGAGTGTGGGTGTGTGTACACTCAGACAGTGAGTGCACGCACGCAGGAGCTAGTAGCCTATGAACACAGTGACTGAGTGTCCTAGACTCCTAGTACAGTAAGAGTAAGTAGTAACAGTAAGTAGAACTAACTAATTACAATAATCAATCAGCGATCAGAAGGAAATGGAGTGTGGGTGTGTGTACACTCAGACAGTGAGTGCACGCACGCAGGAGCTAGTAGCCTATGAACACAGTGACTGAGTGTCCTAGACTCCTAGTACAGTAAGAGTAAGTAGTAACAGTAAGTAGAACTAACTAATTACAATAATCAATCAGCGATCAGAAGGAAATGGAGTGTGGGTGTGTGTACACTCAGACAGTGAGTGCACGCACGCAGGAGCTAGTAGCCTATGAACACAGTGACTGAGTGTCCTAGACTCCTAGTACAGTAAGAGTAAGTAGTAACAGTAAGTAGAACTAACTAATTACAATAATCAATCAGCGATCAGAAGGAAATGGAGTGTGGGTGTGTGTACACTCAGACAGTGAGTGCACGCACGCAGGAGCTAGTAGCCTATGAACACAGTGACTGAGTGTCCTAGACTCCTAGTACAGTAAGAGTAAGTAGTAACAGTAAGTAGAACTAACTAATTACGATAATCAATCAGCGATCAGAAGGAAATGGAGTGTGGGTGTGTGTACACTCAGACAGTGAGTGCACGCACGCAGGAGCTAGTAGCCTATGAACACAGTGACTGAGTGTCCTAGACTCCTAGTACAGTAAGAGTAAGTAGTAACAGTAAGTAGAACTAACTAATTACAATAATCAATCAGCGATCAGAAGGAAATGGAGTGTGGGTGTGTGTACACTCAGACAGTGAGTGCACGCACGCAGGAGCTAGTAGCCTATGAACACAGTGACTGAGTGTCCTAGACTCCTAGTACAGTAAGAGTAAGTAGTAACAGTAAGTAGAACTAACTAATTACAATAATCAATCAGCGATCAGAAGGAAATAGAGTGTGGGTGGTGTGTGTACACTCAGACAGTGAGTGACCGCACGCAGGAGCTAGTAGCCTATGGACAGTGACTGAGTGTCCTAGACTCCTAGTACAGTAAGAGTAAGTAGTAACAGTAAGTACAACTAACTAATTACGATAATCAATCAGCGATCAGAAGGAAATGGAGTGTGGGTGTGTGTACACTCAGACAGTGAGTGCACGCACGCAGGAGCTAGTAGCCTATGAACACAGTGACTGAGTGTCCTAGACTCCTAGTACAGTAAGAGTAAGTAGTAACAGTAAGTAGAACTAACTAATTACAATAATCAATCAGCGATCAGAAGGAAATGGAGTGTGGGTGTGTGTACACTCAGACAGTGAGTGCACGCACGCAGGAGCTAGTAGCCTATGAACACAGTGACTGAGTGTCCTAGACTCCTAGTACAGTAAGAGTAAGTAGTAACAGTAAGTAGAACTAACTAATTACAATAATCAATCAGCGATCAGAAGGAAATAGAGTGTGGGTGGTGTGTGTACACTCAGACAGTGAGTGACCGCACGCAGGAGCTAGTAGCCTATGGACAGTGACTGAGTGTCCTAGACTCCTAGTACAGTAAGAGTAAGTAGTAACAGTAAGTACAACTAACTAATTACGATAATCAATCAGCGATCAGAAGGAAATGGAGTGTGGGTGTGTGTACACTCAGACAGTGAGTGCACGCACGCAGGAGCTAGTAGCCTATGGACAGTGACTGAGTGTCCTAGACTCCTAGTACAGTAAGAGTAAGTAGTAACAGTAAGTAGAACTAACTAATTACGATAATCAATCAGCGATCAGAAGGAAATAGAGTGTGTGTTGTGTGTGTACACTCAGACAGTGAGTGCAGTGCGCACACGCAGGAGCTAGTAGCCTATATGAACAGTGACAGTGAGTGTCCCTACGGGTACAGTAAGAGTAAGTAGTAAGTAAGTACAACTAACTAACAATAATCTATCAGTAATCAGAAGGAAATAGAGTGTGTGTACATACAGACAGTGAGTGAGTGCACACACGCAGGAGCTAGCTAGTAGCCTATAAACAGTGACAGTCAGTGAGTGTCCTACTCCTAGTACAGTATAACTACAATACTATTAGTAAAGGACAGCAGAAATACTGGTATAGATGAGAGAAATAAACAGAGGACAGCTGCCCACAGAGGCAAGGCCCCCCTGAGGCCTAAACCTGTAAGCTTGCAGCAGCTGCCTGTCTCTAATGTAACACACAAGCTACTAACTAAAATACAATGTCTATCTAACTAACAACAATATAGGTGTATATGGCAGGTGTAGGTGAGCAAAAACGCTAGGTAAATGATCACAATAGAGCACTTGCTAAGCCAAAGCACAAAGGAGCAACTCTCTCTCTGTACAAGTCTCAGGCAAGCATGGAGAAACGGAACATGGCGGCCGCTATTTATAGGGTAGGGGCTGGCCAGGGTCCCCCTCTGTGATTGGCTGCCGTCAGAGGGCCTGGGAGCCCTCTGATTGGCTCTAAGGACATCAATCTGGGCTATGACGCTATTCGAGCTCGGTACCGAGCTCGAATAGCGCCGGGTTGCTCGAACAGCTCGAATAGTGAATGGGCTATTCGAGTGTACTCGGATAGCCCATTCGAATAGCTCCAGCTATTCGGAGCTCGAATACCGAGCTCGAATAGCTGAAAAAGAGCTCGAATATTCGAGCTACTCGAATATTCGAGCTCTGCTGAGCACCACTGGTACTATTTAAGAATGATTACTGTTTTTGACTGCACAGAAGTGTGTCCTGCTTACTGCAACAAATCCCATGGATCCATTGCAGCGTGACAAGTGTGAAAACAGCTCCTATTTATAGAACAGGATCCGTTCACTGTCCATTTAGCGATGAGTGGAGAACAGACAACAAATGTCCATTCTGCACTCAAGTGGGAATGCAGCCTTCTAGTTTCCACTTTTATTTGTTTTCCTCTATCAGACACGATCAGAGGAGATATGAGAAGAACAGCAATACAAAAGAAATATGCGTTGTTTCAATAATTTGCCTTTAATTCATTGTGTCTGGGAAAGTATAAGTGTCACTTATTAATTTGTCACTCTAGTTCATCAAAACAAGACACTGAAGTGGCAGGACTTTCAGGTCTGACAGGCTAATCACAATCCCCATCTGCATCATACACCTGCTGCAACACCAACACAAGATAGGAGTTTGGTCCCAGGTGGGTTCTGATCTGACCTCTGGGACCCACAAAGGCTCATGGGAGTCTTGGTTAGAAGATCTGATGCAGCAGAGAAGGTGTTAAACCTGCTTTATGTGCAGCCAAATCAATGGTTTTATTACAACAGCTCTGGTACACTTTAAAAGGGATGTAAAATCTACGAGAGATAAAAAAAAGTCTATATTCTTTAATAGTAACACTGATATTTCATGTAATTCTCCTTTAAGTCCCTTACGGTTAATCCGGCCCTGCACGTGTGAATGGCATCTTACAGAAAGTAGTAGTAGAGTCATGATTTATTGAATTACTTATAATATCCCACTGGAGAGAGACCCAATCAGAGGCACTGGGAAGGGTCTTTTCTTATGCCTGGTACACACAGTACAATTTCCCATCAGAATGACGAGTTGAATTGATAATCTGAAAGGTCTGATTTTCGATTGTTTTTCTGATTTTTTTTTTCTTTGGGTTACTTCTGTACAAAAAAAACAACCTGATTAGACCTGTCAAAATTATGGATTCAACTCATCGATCTGACAGGAAATTGCATAGTGTGTACCAGGCATAAGCCTGTGTTGCTTTGCTGAGACAGGAATTGGCACAGAGCTGACTATTCTGACTGTTCAGTGTTGCTGGGAATCTGTATCACAGGACTGGCTGAAGAGGATTATGCCTTTTGGCAAGAAAGACATTTCTAACATACTGGGTTTCAGCTGTGTCTTTATCTATCTGCTTAGAGATCATTTTCAAACGGATTACATATGAATGTAACAGAAAAGGTGACGCGTTTGTGAGAGCAGTAGTAAATGCCTGCAGTGCTTATCTGACAATCAAACTATCTTGATATGAAGGGCTTGTTCACACTGTAGAAAGCAGTACTGTCCATTGGAACACTTAACCCCCTTGGCGGTCTGATTCTTTCAGGATTTTAGGGTGTAAAAGTGGTGCAATTTTTTAGCATGCTTTTAGACCCTAAAACCTAGAAAAAAAAAAATTACACCCCGCAGAGAGATCTGCAGCAGCTCAGCACTCACTCACCTCCCTGAGATCCAGTGCTGCAGTTCTCCTTCCGTCCTCCAGGTGGCGATGTAACCCTATAGTGAGATTGCCGGCTGTCTCACCAGGGGGAAGCAGAGCCTCGGAGGAGAGGAAGAAGAATGACGTCAGGATCCCCTGGGAGGTGAGTGAAAAATGCCCGCTACGTGCAATGCTCTGCATAGACCTTCCACCAGCTACCACAAGTCCAGCTCGGGATAACAGCTCCTATCTTGTTTTTTCCACCCTGAGCTGGACTTGTGATAACCGCTAAGACGGTTAAAGGAAACCTGAGATGGGGTGTATGGGTGTATTTATACTTACCTTAGACTTCCTCCAGCCCAATGAGGTGTGTGGGGTCCCTCCCCATCCTCTCTGGCCACTCCGTTATCTTATAATCCCCCTTGGTAATCTGGCCAGCCACATACTTCTGCACATGCACGGCTCGGCTGCTCGCTCCCCGTCTCACTCACGTAGCTGTGAGCACTCAGCCGGGCATGAGAGTGCGGCATGGGCATGTGCGCGCTCGGGCCTGTGCAGAAGCACATGACTGGCCGAGACTGGCCAGATTACCGGATGGATTTACAAGAGAAATGAGCGGCCGGAGAGGATGGCATACACCTAATGGGCCTGGAAGCCCCAAGTAAGTATAAATACACCCATACACCCCATCTCAGGTACACTTTAAGGTAAGCAGACATCTAGCGATGATGGGCAGATTGAAGCAAGAGACAGATCTCTGATAGATTCCTGATAGAATACAGCATGAAATCTTTCAGGAATCAGCCTCGCGGCGCTGCCTCGCCGCCTCCACCCAAATGTTTTATGTACCCCTCTGCTGCCCGTGCATTTCCAGAATAGGCACCAGACATGGCTGCTGGCATTACAGTATATCACGTGGGGTGTGTGAGACGTCACATACATGCCCCATGCGATACATACCAGTAGTCACGAGGGACCCGAATGTGGACATACAGCGCAGACACTCGGAGGAAGGCGTGACAGGTAAAGTATAAAAGCACTAATTTTAAACAAGTTGGGATGGGGCAACAAAAGAAGGGAATGTTATATAGTGATAAACACCCGGTAGAATATCTCACAAATAACAGTTAGTTAGTAACAAAATTGGGCATAAAGTCAAAACCCCAGAGAGGATAAAAATCTCAGAAGTAAGGATGGGGAGGGGTACACCACTCCTTGAAACACTGAGCAGACATTTAGGCCTCTTTTAGACAGGCAGCTTACAGGTGGTGAGTGAATTCACCGCCTGTCAGCTGCTGTCCTGCGAAGGCCCAGGTGCTGGTTAGTGCTCAGTACCAGCGCTGTACAGGCAGTCCCCCCATGGAGTCACATCTGAGTGTGGGCCGTAGCTATGCTCGGATGCGACTCGCAGTCCTCTGCCGCCGGGTAACGCCGCCACATGTCAAGCACTGCCATTCGGCCACATTTAAATTGCACCTGAATTGCACTCGTAGGCTGCGGATAGGACACTGACAAAGCACGGCTTTCTGGTGCCCGCCTTGAGCCGCGTAGCGCCAAAGCTTGGCGCGGCTATAGCAGTAATGCTCCACGCCCTGTCATTCGGTGTCACCCTGCGCCAAAAAAACCTCAGTGCCAAAATGCCATGCAAGCGACCAGTGGCGTAGCTAAGGAGCTGTGGGCCCCGATGCAAGTTTTACAATGGGGCCCCCCAAGCACTCTATACATAACAATTGATACGGCGCACCAAAAACTGTCAATGGCAACTACAGTGTCAGAGGTGCAAGAAGGGGATGGGGAACAGCTTGATAATGATTACCACTATTCAAAGTATCTATAGAAGTGATTATTATGAGCACAGGACCAATAAAGAGCCAATACTGTGGTTGAGGGAGGGCCCTTCGGGGCCCCTCTGGCCCAAGGGCCCCGATGCGGTTGCTACCGCTGCACCCCCTATTGCTACGCCCCTGCAAGCGACACTGAACCAGCTCAGCAAGTGCACATTTCATTTGTCAATCTGACCCTCCAGATTGTACTTTACCCTTGTATTGGTTACTATAGGCGCTTGTTTTTTTCCCCCAGTATATTGCCTGGAAAACCACAACTCAACCCTCCGTCTGAATTGGCCCATAATTAGAGCTGAGTGTTCTTTCTCAAGAAGCAGCAAGTGATAAATACAGACATTACACAGCTTTGCAATGACCATTTAAGAGTAGGAATTTGACTCATTACCATTGCCCATTAGCGACAGGTTCTCTTAAAACCCTTTATTACGTAAAACAGTGTATACAACTTATGTAATTTTGGTAGCTTGGTTCTTTAGCTAGGTTTGGATAAGGAGAGAGAGAGAGTTCAGCTACAGAACACGATTTGTACAGAGCATCAGCATTCACGCAAGTGGCAGTTGCTCTAATCACAGATACATCCTAAGGGGGAAAGCCGCTGCGTCTGAATTAGAAATGACATTTTAACGGCTTATTCAGCTGGCTATTGTTGACTGTAGCTGACATGTGTACAGTCATTTCCTTGTGCCTGAAATTCTTCTGTCATCTTCCGCTTCCAGGGAGGAAAGGAGGGGCGAGATGGGATGAGTGTAAAGTGCAAAGGACAAGCTTATTCTATGTGAAAAATCTGTAACCTTTTATTACATTATGTCAAACTGCACAGCAGCTGAAACATCTCTATAGCCAACTAATGGCATTTCACGCAGAGGGCTGTATTACAAGGTTAGTATAACACCCCTGGAAAAATCAGGAAAAGTTTCAGGCTATAATAAGTAGAGTGTACACTGGAAGGGTAAGTGTAATTATAGTGCAGTTATCCTGGCTTGCGTGTTTGTAGAAAAAAAAAAATAACAAAAGATTTTCTAGCCATGCTCACCTCACTGAAATGATCCACACATTCATCATGCTTACTAGACCTACTCCTGCTGCCTAAGGCCTCTTTTTCATGATAGGCTGAACTGCCCACTTGCCGTCGTTACCTGGCGGCCAAAAAAGTCTCATGTCAGGTCTCAGGATGGCAACCGTCGTGCTCAGATGCAACTTCATGGGGTACTGCCTATCCACCACCCATGCCAAGCGATAGCAAGCGCCTAGCCTGTGAATAGGAGCAGCTGGCAGGCAGTGAATTCTCAGCTACTTGTGGAAAAGAGGGATTGGCTGGGAGGCCTGGACTCTGGAGACGCGCACAGATTTTTCTGAAAGCAATAACAAAAGGTTCCCGATTGCAGGCAGAAGTATAAGTAGATAAATGTACCCCCAAATGAGTACAGACAGTCAAATATAATAGAAAAGGCTTAATTGGGATATGAACAACGCGTTTTGACAGTCCAGGCCCTCTTCCTCTGGTAACGTGCTGATTGACTGACTCTGAAAAAACACGTGCCCCTCTGTGTGCTAAATGTGAATAATTATATTTGCGTGCAAGTTAGAAGTATGAGCCACTCAACACTAGACCTATAGTGCTAGGTTTCAGGATATAATCAGGAAAGAGTACACGTAAAGGGTAAGAGTAATTATAGTTCAATTATCCTTGTTTAACGGGTTTGCGTCTCTGTAAAAAAAAAAAGATTTTCTAGCCATGCTCACCTCGCTGAAAGGATCCCCATATTGGTCATGCTTGGGCCTACTCCTGCTGCCTAAGGCCTCTTTTCCACGAGAGGCTGAACTGCACGCTTGCTGTTGTTACCTGGTGGTGGCCAGAAAAGTCTCATGTCGGGTCAGAGGACGCAACCACCATGCTCAAATGCAACTTCATGGGGGGCAGCCACCCACCACCCGTGCCGCGCGATAGCAAGCATTGAATTCACCGCCCTCAGCTACTTGTGGAAAAGAGGGATTGACTGGGAGGCCTGGGGACCTGTCAGGAAACGCGCACAGATTTTTCTGAAAGCAATAACAAACGGTTTCCGATTGCAGGCAGAAGTATAAGTAGATAAATTTACCCCCAAATGAGTACAGTCAGTCAAATATAATAGAAAAGGCTTAATTGGGATATGAACAACGCGTTTTGACAGTCCAGGCCCTCTTCCTCTGGTAACGTGCTGATTGACTGACTCTGAAAAAACACGTGCCCCTCTGTGTGCTAAATGTGAATAATTATATTTGCGTGCAAGTTAGAAGTATGAGCAACTCAACACTAGACCTATAGTGCTAGGTTTCAGGATATAATCAGGAAAGAGTACACGTAAAAGGTAAGAGTAATTATAGTTCAATTATCCTTGATTAACGGGTTTGTGTCTCTGTAAAAAAAGAAAAAAAAAAAGAAAAAAAAAGAAAAAGAATTTCTAGCCATGCTCACCTCGCTAAAAGGATCCCTGAATTGGTTATGCTTGGGCCTACTCCTGCTGCCTAAGGCCTCTTTTCCACGAGAGGCTGAACTGCACGCTTGCTGTTGTTACCTGGTGGTGGCCAGAAAAGTCTCATGTCGGGTCAGAGGATGCAACCACCATGCTCAAATGCAACTTCATGGGGGGCCGTCACCCACCACCCGTGCCGCGCGATAGCAAGCATTGAAATCACCACCTTCAGCTGCTTGTGGAAAAGAGGGACTGGCTAGGAGGCCTGGGGGCTGCATACATAAAGAAAAGATGCTGTGAAAAAATGGCGGGGGTGATGCCGATAGTGGCATCTTGCTACTAAAGTTATTTAACATTTCAGAAATGCCCTGAACTGTTAAATAACTTTCGTAATAAGATTTCATTTCCGGCATCTGTGATACATTAACTGGTCCCAGCGATCCCACCTTCTCTCCACTTCCTGTTTCGTTTTTAAGAGTCCTGCAGCCATCCAATCACCATGCAGGGACTGAAACCGCATGTTGATTGGCTGGCTGCCGGACTCATTTAAACTAAGTAGGAAGTGGAGAGAAGACCATCAAGACCAGGTAAGGACCAGGTAATGCATACAAACCCCTCAACCTGTGTCACCTGCTCTCACATTGCCTCAAAGCCCCCTGCCTCTCTCACACCAAACCCTCCCTCTACCTCTGCCTAAACCCGGACTACACTCCCCGGCTGCCTAACACTAACCTCTCTGCCTCCATAGGCAATAGTACAAGCCGGATTTGCAGCAAGCAAACAAATTCAATTATGGAGCTTGATAAATAGAAGGCACTATACACCCGCTATTTATCGTGCACCATAATTTAACCTTCTTTCCGCTAATTATGTACTATTGCTGCCTATTGCGGCGCCATTTGTCCTGCGCCATTTTTATCTGCTCCGCTGGGGGCCTGGCAGGCAGTGTGCACAGATTTCTTTATAGATTCTGAAGGAAGGCATGCTGAAATCTATTGAGAATCTGTGTGCAATGTTTGGAGGAATTCGATCAGATAGATCCCTCTCTGATCAGACAATGGTTTAAGAGGGATTTATGTGTTGGCCACATCGACCAGTGTATGACAAGCTTACTCTTAAAGAGACTCTGAAGCGAGAATAAATCTCACTTCAGAGCTCATAGTTAGCAGGGGCATGTGTGCCCCTGCTAAACCGCCGCTATCGCGCGGCTAAACGGGGGTCCCTTCACCCCCAAACCCCCCACTGCGACACTTGGTCGCAGACGTGGTCGCTCCTGGAGGCAGGGCTAACGGCTGCAGCCCTGCCTCCAGTCGCGTCTATCAGCGGCGCATCGCCGCCTCTCCCCCGCCCCTCTCAGTGAAGGAAGACTGAGAGGGGCGGGGGAGAGGCGGAGATACGCGCTGACAGACGCGCGTGGGGCAGGGCTGCGGCGGTTAGACCTGCCCCAACCAGGAAGCGCTCCCCCGCTGCACCGAGGGGATTTAGGGTTGAAGGGACCCCCGTTAAGCTGCGGGATAGCAGCGTTTTAGCAGGGGCACACATGCCCCTGCTATCTATCAGGTCTGAAGCGAGATTTATTCTTGCTTCAGACTCTCTTTAAGTTAAATACCCACCGGCAGATATGGCTAGATCGTTTCCCCGCTAGATCGAATCTGCAAAATTATCATGTAAACGATGGCAAGACCCATGCAAGTCAATGAGGATCAGAACGATCCTCAGCGACTTTATAGGACATGTTGCTCATTCAAAAACAAAGATTGCCATGGGTGGTGCGCATTGTTAAACATTGTTTATTAAATTTTTGTTAAACTATGTTGTGCGATATTGCAAAAGAATTGTTTGTCGCGAAAAATCATTTAGTAGTTTTGGGCCTTTAGTAATCAGTGCTACAGCTATGGCTCAGCATAGTTTTATCGCCCCACGCCTGTTATGTGTGTATAAAGTAATTTAACAATCCCTATGCTCTTACCAGTGTCTTTATAGAAAGAGCAGTAACACATGGTTCCTGATTGCAGGCAGAAATATAAGTACTGTAGGTAAATTACCTCCAATTGAGAGCAGTCAGTCAAATATAATTAAAGAAGGCTTTATTAGGGCATAAACAATGCGTTTTGAGGTTACAGGCCTGCTTCCTCAGGGACAGGGATGATTGGCTGACTGAGAAAAACATGTGTGCCTCTGTGTGCTAAATGTGAATGACAGTATATTTGTGTGCAAGTTAGAATTATGAGCAACTCATCGACCCTCTCAATAATAGACCTATAGTCCTAGCTTTTGCCATTTTGTCACATTTAGACGGTACAGAGGAGGATGCTTGAGAGATGCTGTTCGCAATTTCTAGTGATGTCTGGTTGAGATAACATAGACCTTTTTTCATAAGACACAAACGCTACTCTTTCCCCTGCACATGTGAAGAAGATGAGAATTACAGAGAGAGCCGGGAACAGATATATTACATTTAATTCTCACAGCAGGCATCTCTTTGATTTTTGTTTTCAGATCTACTTAAAAATGCCTTCTCATTCATCTGCATTCATTTTCCAGAGCTTGATGTTGACTAGAACTTCTAATGCCGAAGTTACAAATGAAAATAATAAAAAATAACATGCGGCTTCAGCTCTTATCAAGATTAAAGTGGTTTTCTGTGTTGTTTTGAGCTGCACTGTAACAGCAGCCTTTTCTCCGATGTAAAGCTGAAAGCCCCTAATGAGACTGCCTGAAAATGCTGCCGGACTTTAAAGAAATGAAGAGTGATTTTTTTTCCTTGTTTTTATTTCGCTCATTAGGCTTAGTACCAGAAAACAGATTTTAAAGAGTTTATTTTTAAAAAATGAGGAAAATACTAAGATCTACAAGTGAAATGAGAATGTGATGTTTATTTAGAGCACCACCTGTTGGTCTGACTGTTAAGTTCAAGAAAGGCCTTGTTTTGCTCTAGCATACCATGTTTTAAACCATATGATCATTTATATTCATTGATTGACAATGCACAGGGTTTCGTGCTTTGCACATCTGGCTTGCTGAGTCCTGTGACTTCACTTCCTGTTGAGGCAACAATGCAATTTTACTGGCAGAGTAAGCTGTCCCGGCTCCTCCCTCTATCTCATTCTCACCCCCATGAAGTTTCAAAGGGATGCTGGGTAGATGGCAGCATCCAGTCTATCCCCTGACCGCTCCCACCCCTTACTATGCTGGGAGATTATATCTTTGTGGGCATTATGCAAGCTATAGCAAAGCCTCATAGTGATAAGAACCTGCTGAGTTGCAGTGCTGGCTACAAAGCGTTAATCTCTCAGAAACAGAGGGAGAAGCTGGAGAAGTTGTAAGACTCATTCACAAGCTAGACTAAACTTTACATAGGCAGCCAGTTGGGGCCATCTCTAGCCCAATGCGTTGCCAAATAATCTAGAGTAAGCACATTGTTTCCCTCCTTACCTTGGTCTGCCAGAAGTTGCTCCTTGAGTCCTTTGTGCACCGCACTGTCACCTCTCGTCTCCTCTCCAGCAACAGAATACTTGGCTGTAGCCTTGGCTGTAGCCTAATGAGGCAATGTGACGCAGTGGCCCTTATTGTATTCATTCTTCTCCTAAGTTTTCTCCCAGGTGATATTTTCACACCTTATCAAAATGCCTTTTAAGCCACCAGCAAGCAAGAAAATACTCTGAATATAATTAAGTATTAAGAAAGTATTTTCTCTCAACGTTTTGGTGCTTTTTGAATTTGCAGAGGAGATAAAAGGTAAAAGATAAAAAATTGTCCACTGGGAGAAAACTTAGAAAATTTTATACTTTATAAAAAGTGAATTGGATTGGGCCCATGTGTTTTGCTGTCTTAAAGAGAACCCGAGGCGGGGTTCTAACAACGAAATCTCCATACAGAGGCTGGGTCTGCCTATAGAGCCTAGCCTCTGTTGCTTTCCAGATTCCCCCTAAGACCCCCCTGCGCTCAGCGAGACTCCATAAATCACAGCCGTGCAGCTGACACAGAGCGTGTCGCAGCGGGCTGTATTTACCTCCATAATGCCAGTCTTGCCGCTCCCCCCGCCTCCTGCATCGCTTCGGTCCCCGCCCATGTCCCTTCCCTCCCCGCTGATTGGAGGGAAGGGATGCGGGTGGGGACCGGAGCGATGCAGGAGGCGGGGGAGCACCGAAACTGACAGGAGGAGGTAAACACAGCCCGCTGCCACACGCTGCGTGTCAGCAGCACGGCTGTAATTTATGGGGTCTCGCAGAGCGCAGGGGGGGCTTAGGGTAGATCTGGATAGCAACAGAGGCTGGGCTCTATAGGCAGACCCAGCCTCTGTATGCGGATTTCGTTGTTAGAACCCCGCCTCGGGTTCTCTTTAACCTCCGAAATACTGAGCTGTTTAGTGACCAGAACTTTTTTTTTTAACAAATTTTAGCTGGTATTTAAACTTCAGAACTCACATCTCTGCTGTGGTGAAATCATCCTATTTTCAACCGAAGAACATTGCAAAAATCAAGCACCTCATCCCCCCAGAAGATCTTTATAATATTGTTGTGTTAATATTTCATCCTACTACCAATTACTGAATCAGAGAGCCTAAGCGCTTTGAGTCCTATGGGAGAAAAGTGCAATAGAAATTTTATTGTTACCCTGTGATGACTGTAATTGGCTCACCAGATTCAAAAAATTAACACAACCACAGATCGGTTCCTACAGCTCACTTGTCATTAGATAGCTGAGGTAGGAGCAGTGCATACAAGGGGCTGTGATAGAAGCGCATGCAACCAATGTAGTTACACCTACATCAAGTTAGGTTTTAACCTCCATAAGCACAATAACAACACGTGGACTAGAAGCAGTTAAATTTAACATAAACAAAAAACAGATTTTAATCTTTCTACCTTCTGAATTAGCTGTGACATAACCGATTAGTGTGACTTAAAGGGAATCTGAAGTGAAAATAAACGTATGAGATTGTAAGCTCGCAAGGGCAGGGCTCTCACCCTTTTGTGTAATGGAATGTTATTAATTTAATTGCTTGCACTCTGTTAGACATTTATACATTTTAGTCATCATGTTAAATTTGCTATTGTAATCAGCAGTTCTGTATTTTGTATCAGCGTTCATATTTGATGTATATCATTGTCTATATCATTATGTATCCCTTGTTTGTTTTCTTACATTGTACAGCGCCACGAAATATGTTGGCGCTTTATAAATAAATAATAATAATAATTTGTATGTGTAGTACAGCTAAGACACAAAACATTAGTAGCACAGATATGAGTCTCATATTGTTTCCAGTACAGGAAGAGTTAAGAAACCTCAGTTGTTATCTATGCAAAAGAGCTTCTCTGAGCTCTCCGACCAAGTTTGGTCGGCTACAGTGCTGTTTTCTGAAGCACTTATCTCAGCCTGTCTCTCGATGTTTCTTGTTTGTTTAAGGTTTTAGTGCAGGGAAGTTCAACGAGTCATTAACTCTGCTCTGCTTCATGTGTAGATTGTAAATTGCAAATATTAGAGAATGATACAATGTTATAAAAAAAAACGATATAACTGAAAATAAAAATATGAGAGTCTTTTATTTGCTACTAATGGTATATTAATTATCCATACTACACATACAATTAATTATATCATGGGGCCTTTTTCGCGTCAGTGTAACTTTAACTATTGACATTAATAATATGCTCCCCAAACTTGTTGTTCAAGTGTTTTTTTGATTTAGCACTCCCTTGCAAACCTCACATGAATAAATGAACCTCTTTCTAGTATGACCAACTAAAAAACATTTCATAAATCTGTTCCTTCCTAATGCACTATAAAACTGAAACACTACGGTATGCTTTCATCCTATCCAGTTTGCACATCTCCAATATCACTCAAAAACAGGCACTTAGAAGTACATATCCACCAGAAGCCATAGCCCTGAACTAGAACACTGCGTACAAATACTAACCTGGCTCTGAAGTCTATCATCTGTCACCCTCTTGGGCAGCCTCTGCCTCTGTTGGTAATAAAGGTCCACCACTTTGCAGTAAAGGATGGGAGGGATGAAGGAATGTTCTGAGCCTGCAATTTAATTGCTGAAATCTGCCAGCTGCAAACTGAGCACCCATGGAGCCACTTAGATAAGCAGAAAATGTACAGTATGTGTATGTGCTTCTTGCATCTGTTCTAGGTAGGGTTTTATAGATGGACAGAGTTACATTTTTGCTTTAAGCTATATTTTCAAGTGTAGTTTTTATGTTCTTCTGCTACCCGCATAGACAAGGCAAGACACAGAATATTTATACTGCACTTTTCTCCTGATGGAGATTCAAACCCAGGTCTCCTGTGTCAGTGGCAGACCCCTTAAAGGAATACTATCGATACCCAAGTGTTCTAAAATGAAAGTGTGCAAATAATGTCTAAGTAGCTGTGTAAACATTTTCCTACTTTTCATGTTAAATATCAGAGGCAAAAGCTGTAATTTATTGAGGGTAGGATTTAGCTATATTGGGACAAATCAATTGCAGAAGGGGTGTCTGCTTCAATGCACAGCCAGAGTTGCATGTCAGACTACAGAAAGCAAATATCAAACATATCAAACTCTGAAAGCATAAACAGTATGAAAAGCTGTGACAATTAGTTACATTTCCTCTGCTCTCTTCAGACACTTCAGTCAGAAACACAGGACACAGGAGCTGCAGCTGTTGGGAGCTCTCTCTCTCTGTCACACACAGAGCTACACATAGAGTTAACTGATCAAGTGTGAGGGGAATTTCCCCTCTCCTCGTGGCTCAGTCAGCATCAGTTTGAGCGTCAGTAAAGTTTGAATGTATTTTGATAGCAGTAAACAAAGAAGTTGCTACTAAAATGTATACACCAGTACTTAGCAGCACTTCCCAAACAATTCCTGTGTCAATTGAAAAAAATATGTGAATCGATAGTATTTCTTTAACCAGTACATAATGCTGACATCAAAGCAACAAACGTTGATTCAGGTAATACCTTTAATGACTAACTGTTCATGGTTTATTGCAAGCTTTTGAAACGTTAAGTTTCCTCTTCAAACATCTTCAAACATCATACAGAACAGGATCAGAACCATACGGCTCTGATCCATTCCCAACGGTTCTGATATAGTTCTGTAATGCCTGCAGAAGAAACTTAACTTTTTGGGAAGCTTGCAATAAATCATGTACAGTTAGTCATTGAAGGTATTACCTAAATCAACGTTTGTTGTTTTGATGTCAGCATATCTGCTCTATGACTAACACTGCACCACACTTCATCCGCATAAGTTACTGATTTATAAACTGCTAACAGTTTCTGTGGTGTGGTGCTGAAAAAAATAAATATTTTGCAAATGAAAAAAAATCACAAAACACTTGTAAAGTTGCAAACAATTTTACCAGTTACATCACTAACATAACACGAGTTGCACAACTCACATTATGTATACAATGCAACTTTACGCGCGCACTGCACAGAGCGCAGGGCGCTCCGCGCAAAGTGCCCATTAAAGCCTATGGGACTTAGCACGCGCATAGGACTTTGCGCACAAAACTTTGTGCGCGATCTGATTGAGAAATCTGGTGCTAACCTACTTAGCACCCTGGTTAGCACGTCTAAAGACTTTAGACGTACTAAGTGGGTTAGCACCGCTTTGTGAATCAAGCCCATAGAATCCTTAATCTACCCATGCCTAACCCTAACCCCACCTGGTGGTGCCTAATCCTAAGACCCACCCCCAGTGGTGCCTAACCCTAAGACCCCCCCCCCAGTGGTGCCTAATCCTAAGACCCTCCCCAGTGGTGCCTAACCCTAAGACCCCCTCTGGAGGTCAGGGACAGATCTAGAGGATGGCAGGCGGGTCTCTTGCCCCAGGCGCAGTTTGTTGAATTCCTAAAAAGGCGGCAAAATTTGGATGGGGAAATAAACTCTTGGCACTTGGCAGCATTGATAGGCGGGCGGCAGCGTGATGCGTCCGTGCGTCTGGCTTACGTGTTTTCTGTCAACGCCAAACGCAGCTGTATAAGTGTCGAGTTACTGATTGTCGTGTGGCTGTGATCTGCATTGATTGTTTGCGTCTTCATTACTACCAGTTTGTTTCATTTAGAGGATATTATTTCTCAGTTTAACAAGTAGCAATGTCTAAAAAGTTATCAGGATGGGACTACAAAAAGAGAGCCAAGGCAAGGGAAAAACAGGCGGCCCAGTCGTTTTCATTGATGTCATCATGGCTAAGCACACAATTACCCAGTGAAGGTAAGCTATTTTAATTATCATACGATTATTTTTACTGTATAGTTCACAAGTGTTTGTACACTCACTGGCAAAATTATGAAGGTATTTAATTACATATCGTGTACAGGTAAGGTTATGTTATTGTTAGGTTAGGACTTGTGTCCTGTGGGTCGTGTTTCATACTTCTAGCTGCGTGTCAGATAGAAATTCTATTCTCTCTTCAGCAATGCCAGCATAGCACAGTTCGTTCTTTTTTTGACAGTTAAAAAAAATTATATTAAATAGTTTTAGTAAATAAACGAAAGAAAGTTCAAGCTGCTAACCCTCGAGGTGATTGATCGGATCTTGGCTAAGCTGAGGAGTCGTTTTCAGGCAAACGAACGATTGAATGACATGTTCTCTTTCCTCAATGGACATTCATTTGAAACTGAGTCCATCAATTCGATCCAATCAAAAGCCTCCAACTTAGCTGAATTTTACATAAATGACGTTGACAAGACTGAACATCTTCTTGAAATAGAAAGCTTTAAGTTCCATGCCTTGGAACTCTATCCTTTCATCAAAAATAATACTTCGTCTAAAAGTCTCCTTGAAATGGTTTGTGACTGCAAAATTCAAGATGCATACCCAAACATTACAACGTGCCTAAAGATATTTCTAACTTTCCCTGTTTCAGTATTCTCCAATGAAAGGAGCTTTAGCAAATTAAAGCTGATCAAAACCTATGTGAAGAATCAGTGCAAGGAAGACAGGTTATCCAACCTCAGCATTATCAACATAGAGCATAAATTGGCCAGTACATTATCGTATGATGACATCATTGCATCGTTTGCTGCAAAGAAATCTTGACAAGTGAAGTTTTTGTAAAATATTTATAAGTGTTGAAAATGTAATAAAGAATTGTTTAAAGTAAATGGATTTGTTCATTTATATACTTTCCATGTTTAATTGTCAATATTTTAATTAAAAAAAATATATATATTCCTAGGATTACATGCAAGGATTGAGTTTTCGAATTATGTATAAACAGTAGGGATAAGAGCATAGGCGCCAAAACCTGACCTTGCCCCAGGCGCAACTTGGTCTAGATCCGTCCCTGCTGGAGGTGCCTAAAACCTAAGACCCCCCTCCCCCGGTGTTTTCTGAACATAAGACTCCCCCGGTGGTGCCTAACCCTAAGACACAGGACCCCCCCCCCCTCTCCCCGGTGGTACCTAATCTTAACCCCCACAGGTGCCTAACCCTACCCTTCTTTCTAAACCTTAACCCCCCTCTACGTATTAAAGAATTAACATTTGTGCGCATGACAGCACCTGATTATCAGCAAGCACAATTTCCACACCCGGAGGCGCCTGATAGAATTGCAGATGCCGGGGGTTTGCGGAAATGCAAATTACGGCATTGCATTGTAGGTGCTCCGCTAATTGCAGCTTTTATAATAGGCGCCTATGGATGCACCGATTTTTGCATAAGGGCTCCTGCGCCCTTTTTACCTGATTGAGATAAACTGTGTGTGCTGAAGAGTTTAAGAACAAAGTATGGTGGGTCACTATCTGGCTATTATGGCTTAGGCCAGATTTTTTTTATTATTATTATTTTGAAAAGAACAGCTTTTAGGTTTTGTTTAAAGGTTGTTTGATGTTTAATGATTTCAATGTTGTTAAGTGTCACAAGGATTAAGGAGGGAGTTCCAGAGGAGAAGGGAAGTGTGTGAGAAATCCTGTTTGTGGGAGATGGAAGAGATGTGCTAAGGGAGGGCAAGATGAGAAGAGCATTAGCAGAGCACAGGTTGCATTTCGGAAGGTATCTGGAGAATAGTCCATTTGTGTATGGTGGTATTTCAGCTTATTTAAAGAGACTCTGAAATGAGTTAAAATCCATGTTTTTAACTTTTATTTATGTTAAGCACTATAGCTAGTGCTAAAACACAGCATCCCTGCGGCAGAACGAGGGTTTTATACTCCCCTAATCACAGGGCAAAAATCCACGATTTTCTTGATCGTGGATTTTGCTGCCCAGGGAGGCAGAGCTTTGAGCTGCAGCTCTGGCTCCATTCGTGTCAATCCACCACGGATCTCCGCCTCTCCCCCGCCCTTCTCAGTGAAGGAAGATTGAGAGGGGCAGTGAGAGGGGGCAATCAGCGGGGACTGACGCGTCGAGAGGCAGAGCTACAGCCCTAAGCTCTGCCTCAATCATGAAGTGCAATTAGCCCAGGGGATTTGGGGGGTATAAACCCCTCGTTTTGCCACGGGGATGTGGCGTTTTAGCACTAGCTATAGTGCTTGCTTAACATAAATAAAAGTTAAAAACATGGATTTTAACTCGCTTCAGTCTCTCTTTAATGCGGGCAATCATGCACTGTTGGCCTAGCACTGGAAAAACAACATTGACTCAGAACGTGTGTCTTTTTGTCTGTTTATCCTTATGCAAAATGTTTCAACTGGTGTTTGGATGTTTTTTTTCTTTGCCTTGCCTAGCAGTCTAAGCTCTAGGGGTAAGGACACATTATTTTCACTATTTATTTATTGTATTTATAAAGCGCCAACATATTATGCAGCGCTGGACATTAGTTTAGGTTACAAACAATATTTAGGGGTGACATACTGCAATAAGACAATACAGGAATACATGCAAACCAGATCACACAGCACAGTATGAGTACAAGGTAATGGTTAGTCAGTCACTGGATGGGAGCATGGAGATTAAGCAAGTTGAGTTCACTCAAATGCAAAGCATGGGTGTACAGTAATGGAGGTGCATGATCAGGTAGGACACAAAAGGAGGAGGACCTTGCCTGAAGGTTTACAAGCTAGAGGGAGAGGTATGGACACAAAAGGTAGGAGACCAGAGTTCAGCTGCAGGTTTAGAGCACTTGTGAGGAAAAAGCTGTGCTTATAATTTCACACTATCCCTATAATTAGTGGTTTAGGCTACTTTCTATAACTATACAGCTACAGGTTTCCTATAGGTACCATCAGCATTTTCTGCTACCGCCTTACACAGCCTAGAAGACCACAAGTATCGTTGGCTTGCCTTCCCTTAAAGATAAAACTAATGAGCAATATACATGTCCTACATATAATCCACATGTGTAAAAGCAATAGGTTCTCTTTCATTCTGTTAGGCAGAAAATGGAAAGGGATATGAAATCATTAGCAGCATCAAAGAAAACCTGTTATCACAAAGGCTGCTGTGGACTGTGGAGCAAGACTAACATGTTAATTCCCGTGAGGTTCAGAAGCTGTGAAACTACAATTAGGTCAGCTCTAATCACAGTGGTAGCTGTGTACATATAAAAAGGAAAAGAGTCAGGAATACACATTATAACATTAAACATTAATTCTGTACCACTGTGATATAAAGAACAGTAAGCTATTCATATATTAAAGAGGACATTTAACCAAAGATTGAACATCATCCAAATCAGTAGCCGATATCCCCTTTCCCACAATAAATATTTTCATTTTCTCGAATAGCGCATCAGGGGGGTCTGTGTGGCTGATAATGTGGTGAAACCCCTCCCACAGTGTGATGTCATGACCTTGGTCCTGACAGATTGCTGCCTGTGAACCTCGTTGCATTGTGGGAAAAATTGCTTTTTCCAACTGCCATGCAAGCAATATCTCCCTCTGTGTATAGATCTCTCATTAAATGAGCATTCCGTACAGATCACCTGGCAGAACTAAAGATGTCACCACCAGTGTTAAGTCTCAGAGGCTACTGCACATGCATGGCCCCGAGCTGCACGCACCCTGATCGCGCTCCCTCAGGTGGAAGCATTCTGCGAATGCGCAGTACACGGAAATCGCTACTGCACCTTAGCAAAACACTCCCGACCATCGAAGCGAGATCAGAATGCACAGCTTGGGGCCGCGCATGCGCTTTAGCAGCATGCACATTTATTTGACACATTGCATGCAACCAGCCAGAGCCCACCATCCACTTCCTGTTTACTCCTAATCCTACATACCATGATTCGCCTAAAGTAGGACCGCCCCTGAAAGTAAGCCCTAGCAGAAATATCGAGCATGCTCAAAATATAAGCCCTCCCCTAAAATAAACCCTAGTGGCAGTGGAAGTCTGCTGCCCTCCATCCCTTTCTCCCTCCCTTTAAGTGCTCTGCTCTCTTGGCCCCCTCCTCCAGAAAGTCGGATCCCCGAGCTCCACTTCCCGGCAACATAATTCACACCCGCAGATCAGCGGTGACCTGCGGTGAAGGCAGCCAAAGTTGCACAGTAACAGCGCTGCCGTTTGCAGGAAGTAAACAGAGATGTCACTTCCTGTATACAGCGGTGCTGTTAAAATGAAACTCTAGCTGCCTTCAGTTTACCACTGATCTGCAATGTGAATTATGCCACTTGGCAGTGGAGCACAGGGGTCTGGAGGAGCAGCCGGCAGAAGGTAAAGTGGTGGTGGGGGAATAGGGGGACTGGCTATACACAAGGGGGGTCTGGCTATACATAAGGGGGGTCTGACTATACACAAGGGGGGTCTGGCTATACACAAGGGGGGTCTGACTATACACAAGGGGGGTCTGGCTATACACAAGGGGGCAAACACAATTGCTAGCTTCCAGTCAGAGCAATATCCTGCCTCTATCTGGCCAGCAGACGCTAGTCAGCCAATCAGGTGCACTGTCATACACCCTTTGCCTGCTGTACCATACCTAGCAGGAATTACATAGATTAGCTGAATGCTAATCTATGTAATTCCTGCTAGGTATGGTACAGCAGGCAAAGGGTGTATGACAGTGCACCTGATTGGCTGACTTGCGTCTGCTGGCCAGATAGAGGCAGGATATTGCTCTGACTGGAAGCTAGCAATTGTGTTTGTTGCAGTTGGCATTCAGTTTAGATGTGGTGGGGTGAGTTTCCTGGAGGTGAGAGGTCCAGGGCTTGCCCGCACTTCCCTCTAGGTGTCGCATGGTGGTTTGGGGGCCCCAGTGAGTGAGAGAGACCTGGGGCCCCTGGGCTGTCATGTGGACCAGTGTTTGTGATTTTAAATTTATTTTTTGCAGCTTCTAGGATGCGGTTGACAGGTGAGTGGTTAGGGAGGGGACCGTGTGGGAGATGTGCCTACACGGGGCGTCCCTGTAAAACGACGCAATTCACGATTGCGTCCAACCGAAGCCTCCCACCTGAATGCTAATCTATGTAATTCCTGCTAGGTATGGTACAGCAGGCAAAGGGTGTATGACAGTGCACCTGATTGGCTGACTAGCGTCTGCTGGCCAGATAGAGGCAGGATATTGCTCTGACTGGAAGCTAGCAATTGTGTTTGTTGCAGTTGGCATTCAGTTTAGAGGTGGTGGGGTGAGTTTCCTGGAGGTGAGAGGTCCAGGGCTTGCCCGCACTTCCCTCTAGGTGTCGCATGGTGGTTTGGGGGCCCCAGTGAGTGAGAGAGACCTGGGGCCCCTGGGCTGTCATGTGGACCAGTGTTTGTGATTTTATACACAAGGGGGGGTCTGACTTTACACAAGGGGAGTCTGTCTATACACAAAGGGGGGTCTGGCTATACACAAGGGGGATCTGGCCATCCACAAGGGGGATCTGGCCATATACAAGGGGGATCTGACTATACACGAGGGGGGTCTGTCTATACACAAAGGGGGGATATGACTATACACAAGGGGAGTCTGTCTATACACAAAGGGGGGTCTGGCCATACACAGGGGTGATCTGGCCATCCACAAGGGGGATCTGGCCATATACAAGGGGGATCTGGCTGTACAAAAGGTGATCTGGCTATACAAAAGGGGATCTGGCTATACACATGGGGGATCTGGCCATATACAAGGGGGATCTAGCCATATACAAGGGGGATCTAGCTATACACAAAGGAGATCTCCCCGAAAAATAAGCCCTAGCACATCTTTTGAAGGAAAAATTAATATAAGACAGTATCTTATTTTCAGGAAAACACGGTACTAAATCCTGCATACAATCGTATGCACACATCTGGTATTTTCATTTTAGGAGCTTGAATTGGCCTGTAACTTGCAGCACTGGATCCCAGCCAGTGTACTATCTGCATGGAGTTTGTATGTTTCCCCCAGTGTCTGCATAGGATTCCTCCAGGCACTCCCACTTTCCACATCCCAAAAACATACACATAAGTTATTTGGCTTCCCCTAGACTACGATACATAAACTACACAATACATACATAGACATTAGATGGTGAGACCCTCTGAGGAACAGTTAAGTGACAAGACAATATATTCTGTACAGCGCTGCAGAAGATGTCGGCGCTTTATAAATACTAAATAATAATAATCCCCTGTTCCATAGTCAATGTCAGTGGATTCTTTGCTGATTCAGTTGACTATATCTGACGATTACTGAAATATCCATTTTATGTGGACTGACTCTCCCAGATGCTCTCGCTTCCAACTCATAATACATTGCAGTTGTGCTCGTCAAAACAAAACTGTATTCATTCATTATTCATAAAACACACATGAAATCAGCATAGAAACAGTTCTCAGCGTAAGCCACCCTCACCACCAGGGTTCTTTGATCTGTAAATTAGTTGTAGCCAAGGTAGTATGCAAAATAATATGAACAGGTGAGCTGTGAATTCCTAGGCATACAGAGAAGAGATACCCAGCTTAGAAAGCTACTCATTTAATTAGGAAATTAATTCCCGGATCCCCACGAACCTCAAATATATAAATATGTAAAAAGAAATAGATGACACAGGTGGCCAGAAATCACTTCAGTGCAGAATAAACAGAGCCTCCAGACAAAGGAATCTATTCCATCTGAACTGGTAGCAACACATCTAGTATATCTCTTTATACTGAATAACCACATGCCAACAAACTTATGCTGGGGTATATGGGGTTATTGGGGTAATGCAATTTACCATCCAATCGACGGTTAATCTGACAGGAAGTTGCATTGTGTGTACATGCAGGTCAGATGTCTCTGAGAAAAACCTGACATGATTACCTGCATGCTTGTTTCAGGTGTATAATTCAGACACTACTGCAGCCAAAGAGATCAGCAGGACTGCCAGGTAACTGGTATTGTTTAAAAGGAAATAAATATGGCCGCCTCTATATACCTATCACTGCAGGTTCCCTTTTAAGAGAACCTGAGGTGGATCTAAATGTTAATAGGAAACAGAGGCATCATCTCTGCACAGGGCCGGCCCTAGACTTTTTGCCGCCTGAGGCAAATTTAGAAAAAATTGCCGCCCCAAAAGCCCCCCCCCCCCAGCCGTGGGTGGGAGGGCCGCCGAGCTGGAGGGGATAGCGGGCAGGAAGGGGGTATTGGGCCTAGCGGTGGGGAGGGGGGTTGGACCCCCCCTCCCTCGCCTGGGTCCCTCGATCTGCGCTCCACCTCCAGCTTTAAATAGCTCTGTAGCTGCCGATAGTAAGAGGGACGGGCGGGGATCACTCACCTCTTCCGGGTTCCAGCGTGCGCTCCACTGACGTCACTTCCTACAACGCCGCCCACTGAATTGTAAGTGGGCGGCGTTGCAGGAAGTGACGTCAGTGGAGCGCACACTGGAACCGGAAGAGGTGAGTGGTCCCCGCCCGTACCTCTTACTATCGGCAGCTACGGAGCTATTTAAAGCTGGAGGTGGAGCGCAGATCAGGGGAACCAGGCGAGGGAGAGGGGGCGACCCCCCTCCCCACCGCTAGGCCCAATCCCCCCTTTCTGCCCGCTACCCCCTCCAGCTTGGCGGCCGGCCCGCCGCACCCATGGACAGGCTGTTGCCGCCCCCCAAGAAGTGCCGACTGAGGCAAACGTTTCACCTCGCCTCATGAGCGGGCCGGCCCTGTCTCTGCACAATGACATGCCGCTGTGTCCTTCTGGTGCCGCTGCCAGTCCCCTCGGGCTCTGTTGTCTCCCCTGAAAAATACAGACAGGCTAGCAACAATCTGATTGTCACTAGCCTTGTTTACCTGCCAGCTTGTCAATCACTGCTCCTCCGCATTGTTTCCCCCACCTCCTCCATTGCATGGCTCCCCCGCCTCTGCTAACTTCCTCCAATCGGAAGCTAAGCCACGGCCTAGAAGTACTTCCTGGGTCGTGGCTTAGCTTCCGATTGGAGGAAGCTAGAGGAGGCGGGGAGTGGCGGGGGGAGCCATGTGTCACTAGCCTGTCAGTATTTTTCAGGGGGGCAGCAGAGCCCAGGGGGGACTGGCAACGGCACCAGAAGGACACAGAGGCATGTCCTTGTGCAGAGAACATGCCTCTGTATCTTATTAAGATTTAGAAAATCCGCCTCGGGTTCTCTTTAAAGCATCCTCTTTCACTCCTTGCAGAGCCAGGTCATCCATAAGGCAACCTACGTTTTTGCCTAGGGCTTTACAGGTGTTCAGGGGTCTGGCTGTCGCCTTCTCGACTCACTCACATGCAAAGCATAAGCCGCTTACCTTGCCTAGAGCCTCATTTCATTTGTTTCATATATTGTTGTATTTGTGTTTGTAATGACTTCTCTTTACTACTTAAATGTACAGCGTTGCGTAATATGTTGGTGTTTTACAAAAAAGGAATAATAATAACAGTAATACTGTCTCTTTTGTGAGGTCAGCAATCCTAACAGCAGTTGGTGGAAACAACAGGAGGAAGCATCTTATGACTAGGATGCTAGCCATTATAAACTGACAGCTGGTAATTATTTATATACGTCTACTTGAATACAAAGGACCTGATGATGTGAAGACATACAATTTTAGGGCTGGTTCACACTGCAAGAGTTTTTTCTAAGCGCTTGTGATTTTAAAAAACACCTGTAACTTTAAAAACGTCCCCTGGGGGTACTTACCTGGGGGGTGTCCTCTGGATTCTATACATCTACTGTGCGTGCCGATGCAAATCCTTTGCGCCTGCGCAGTAGAGCGGATCGATTGGGCATGGCTATTTCCGCCTCAGTCCAAATGGCGAGCCGCTACTGCGACTGCGATGGATTGCGGTGGGTAAATATTTACCTCGATCGCGGTAGGTAAATTTTGCCGGGCCTGCGCAGTCCTTGTCAGCCTTCATCAAGGAGGTTTGGGGAAGACAGCACTGGATTTCCCCCAAGCTACAGAGGATGGGGAAGCTTCATTGGGAACCTGAGGCTTCCCCCCTCCTGAGGTAAGTATCCTCTAGAGGGTTTTTTTGTGTTACAGGTTCTCTTTAAAAGCTCTTGCTAATGTAATGCTATGAGTTTGCTCTCACTTGAGCAATGCAATTTTGATCCCTGGAACACCGGAGAGCGTTTTGCATGTTGTTTTCATTTTTTTCTTTAATGTTTCCATTGACTTGCATTAAAATCGCTGTTAAGTTGTGGCAAAATGGAGGATCTTATTCAAGATCGGCCTACTGACATTTAAATCCCTACATAATCTGGGCCCTGGATGCATGAAAGAAAGTCCACTTGAAAAATTTTCATAACAGTGCCTTCTGTCATGCTGCTCCTACATTATGGAACACCTTACCTCTCAGCAGATCAGGCCAGCTCCTTCTCTAGATGTGTTTAATCCAGACTAAAAACCCACCTGTTCAGTTTGGCATTTGCAGAAATATAATTTTGTTATGTTAATAGTAATACTTCATCCTACTACCAATGACTGAATCTGAGAGAGCCTAAGCGTCCTATGGGAGAAAAGCGCTATAGAAATGTTATAGTAAAAATTGCAAGGATCCATGGCAGTTTTGCTGCGATTTTAATGCACGTCGATGGAAACATTTTAAAAACAAAAACGACATGCAAAACACTCTCTGATGTGCCATAGCATTGCATTAGCAAGAGTTTTTCAAATCACTAGCGCTAATAAAGCTCTTGCAGTGTGAATCAGGCCTTACTTTGCTTGTTTTTAGCTCTCCGGTTCAAGGGAATAAAAATATATAGATATGATCATGATTGTGGGTATTTGAAGTGTAAACAAGCAAAGTAACATTTTCTCTCTGTATGGCACCAGGCCCTTCCACTGTAGGAAAACCACACGGCTGCCGATTCCTGACAGCCAACAGGAAAACACAGCCCCTGGTCTCTGATCAAAGTGCAGCGCTGATTAGATTCAGCAGCATGTGTCCACAACACGGTAGATTGCAGAGGGTGTGTATTTACATCAGTCCAGTGATAGGTCTGCGGATTCAAGTAGCAGCGCAGCAGGTGGACATTCTCTTCCATGTAAAGGTTCTGTTCTGCCAGCTCACTCTGACGTTTACACAAAGCCGTGATGAGATTTTTCCATCTCGCCCGCCTGTCACTTCTGGGAAACGTTCTTCCAAGCTGGCCCTGGACCCAGCGATTGCTCTTTAATGAGTATTGATTGACATGGAAACAGGCACTTAACATGGATACTGGGAGAAGGGGCAGCTGCAGCCGTCACAAGGACTCTGCCAAGTGCTGGCTCGAGGCGGAAGGGTCAGGGAGGACCCAATCCTTCTGATATTTTTCACTTTATTTGTTGTTAATTCAATTCAGCTCAGGATAAAAAAAAAAAAACACCTGTCTGGAGAAGAAAAGCAAGTTTTTCGGTTCATCCATATTTGGAGTGTTTGGAAACGCAATGGAAATTCAGTATTTTTTTTTGGTACCCTATTGTTACATTTGCATTAGCGGTATAATAGACCTGTGTGTCTTGATGATTTGCTTTACTTGCTGTTTCAGCATGTTGATTGCCTGTGTTCAGGAACACACAGTGCTACAGCAAGCCTAGATGAGAGTAATGTGTTCCTGTAATTCCACAGCTGCAAAGGAAACATATTTATTATGGGAGTTTTTACATTTTTTTGGTTTTGTTTTTGTCCCCCCTGCCATTTTGGGGGGGAAGGGAGGGGAGGAGTGTTCATATTAAGCCATGCTTCCAGTACAAATAAAGTGCAATAACCTAAGTTCAAAGCTGGATTTATACCTTTTTCTGCCCCTAGGGCCAGTATGTTGTGCCTTCACTTTCCTGTACAGCAGCGTCCCTCTCATTCCATTTGCAGCCCCCTTTCCATGTGTAGCATCCATGTGCAGCCCCCTCTTCCATATGTAGCATCCATGTGCAGCCCCCTCTTCCATGTGTAGCATCCATGTGCAGCCCCCTCTTCCATGTGTAGCATCCATGTGCAGCCCACTCTTCCATATGTAGCATCCATGTAGAACCCCCTCTTCCATGTGTAGCATCCATGTGCAGCCCCCTCTTCCATGTGTAGCATCCATGTACATCACCCTCTTCCATGTGTAGCATCCATGCACATCACCCTCTTCCATGTGTAGCATCCATGTACATCACCCTCTTCCATGTGTAGCATCCATGTACATCACCCTCTTCCATGTGTAGCATCCATGTAGAGCCCCCTCTTCCATGTGCATCATCCATGTGCAGCCCCCTCTTCCATGTGTAGCATCCATGCGCAGCCCCCTCTTCCATGTGTGGCATCCATGTGCAGCCCCCTTTTCCATGTGTAGCATCCATGTACATCACCCTCTTCCATGTGTAGCATCCATGTACATCACCCTCTTCCATGTGTAGCATCCATGTAGAGCCCCCTCTTCCATGTGTAGCATCCATGTAGAGCCCCCTCTTCCATGTGTAGCATCCATGTGCAGCCCCCTCTTCCATGTGTAGCATCCATGTGCAGCCCCCTCTTCCATGTGTAGCATCCATGTACATCACCCTCTTCCATGTGTAGCATCCATGTACATCACCCTCTTCCATGTGTAGCATCCATGTAGAGCCCCCTCTTCCATGTGTAACATCCATGTAGAGCCCCCTCTTCCATGTGTAGCATCCATGTGCAGCCCCCTCGTCCATATGTAGCATCCATGTGCAGCCCCCTCTTCCATGTGTAGCATCCATGTGCAGCCCCCTCTTCCATGTGTAGCATCCATGTACAGCCCCCTCTTCCATGTGTAGCATCCATGTGCAGCCCCCTCTTCCATGTGTAACATCCATGTACATCACCCTCTTCCATGTGTAGCATCCATGTACATCACCCTCTTCCATGTGTAGCATCCATGTAGAGCCCCCTCTTCCATGTGTAGCATCCATGTGCAGCCCCCTCTTCCATGTGTAGCATCCATGTACATCACCCTCTTCCATGTGTAGCATCCATGTACATCACCCTCTTCCATGTGTAGCATCCATGTAGAGCCCCCTCTTCCATGTGTAGCATCCATGTAGAGCCCCCTCTTCCATATGTAGCATCCATGTAGAGCCCCCTCTTCCATGTGTAGCATCCATGTAGAGCCCCCTCTTCCATGTGTAGCATCCATGTAGAGCCCCCTCTTCCATATGTAGCATCCATGTAGAGCCCCCTCTTCCATGTGTAGCATCCATGTAGAGCCCCCTCTTCCATGTGTAGCATCCATGTGCAGCCCCCTCTTCCAGGTGTAGCATCCATGTGCAGCCCCCTCTTTCATGTGTAGCATCCATGTGCAGCCCCCTCTTCCATGTGTAGCATCCATGTAGAGCCCCCTCTTCCATGTGTAGCATCCATGTGCAGCCCCCTCTTCCAGGTGTAGCATCCATGTGCAGCCCCCTCTTTCATGTGTAGCATCCATGTGCAGCCCACTCTTCCATATGTAGCATCCATGTAGAACCCCCTCTTCCATGTGTAGCATCCATGTGCAGCCCCCTCTTCCATGTAAAGCATCCATGCACATCACCCTCTTCCATGTGTAGCATCCATGTACATCACCCTCTTCCATGTGTAGCATCCATGTAGAGCCCCCTCTTCCATGTGCATCATCCATGTGCAGCCCCCTCTTCCATGTGTAGCATCCATGCGCAGCCCCCTCTTCCATGTGTAGCATCCATGCGCAGCCCCCTCTTCCATGTGTAGCATCCATGTGCAGCCCCCTTTTCCATGTGTAGCATCCATGTACATCACCCTCTTCCATGTGTAGCATCCATGTACATCACCCTCTTCCATGTGTGGCATCCATGTAGAGCCCCCTCTTCCATGTGTAGCATCCATGTAGAGCCCCCTCTTCCATGTGTAGCATCCATGTGCAGCCCCCTCTTCCATGTGTAGCATCCATGTGCAGCCCCCTCTTCCATGTGTAGCATCCATGTACATCACCCTCTTCCATGTGTAGCATCCATGTAGAGCCCCCTCTTCCATGTGTAACATCCATGTAGAGCCCCCTCTTCCATGTGTAGCATCCATGTGCAGCCCCCTCGTCCATATGTAGCATCCATGTGCAGCCCCCTCTTCCATGTGTAGCATCCATGTGCAGCCCCCTCTTCCATGTGTAACATCCATGTACATCACCCTCTTCCATGTGTAGCATCCATGTACATCACCCTCTTCCATGTGTAGCATCCATGTACATCACCCTCTTCCATGTGTAGCATCCATGTACATCACCCTCTTCCATGTGTAGCATCCATGTAGAGCCCCCTCTTCCATGTGTAGCATCCATGTAGAGCCCCCTCTTCCATGTGTAGCATCCATGTACATCACCCTCTTCCATGTGTAGCATCCATGTACATCACCCTCTTCCATGTGTAGCATCCATGTACAGCCCCCTCTTCCATGTGTAGCATCCATGTAGAGCCCCCTCTTCCATATGTAGCATCCATGTAGAGCCCCCTCTTCCATGTGTAGCATCCACGTAGAGCCCCCTCTTCCATGTGTAGCATCCATGTGCAGCCCCATCTTCCAGGTGTAGCATCCATGTGCAGCCCCCTCTTTCATGTGTAGCATCCATGTGCAGCCCCCTCTTCCATGTGTAGCATCCATGTACATCACCCTCTTCCATGTGTAGCATCCATGTAGAGCCCCCTCTTCCATGTGTAGCATCCATGTAGAGCCCCCTCTTCCATGTGTAGCATCCATGTGCAGCCCCCTCTTCCATGTGTAGCATCCATGTAGAGCCCCCTCTTCCATATGTAGCATCCATGTGCAGCCCCCTCTTCCATGTGTAGCATCCATGTGCAGCCCCCTCTTCCATGTGTAGCATCCATGTGCAGCCCCCTCTTCCATGTGTAGCATCCATGTGCAGCCCCCTCTTCCATGTGTAGCATCCATGTGCAGCCCCCTCTTCCATGTGTAGCATCCATGTAGAGCCCCCTCTTCCATATGTAGCATCCATGTGCAGCCCCCTCTTCCATGTGTAGCATCCATGTAGAGCCCCCTCTTCCATGTGTAGCATCCATGTGCAGCCCCCTCTTCCAGGTGTAGCATCCATAGCAGTTGGCTGATGGTGTAATGGTTAAGGGCTCTGCCTCTGACACAGGAGACCAGGGTTCGAATCTCGGCTCTGCCTGTTCAGTAAGCCAGCACTAATTCAGTAGGAGACCTTTGGCAAGTCTCCCTTACACTGCTACTGCCAATAGAGCGCGTCCTAGTGGCTGCTGCTCTGCTCTGGGGCTTTGAGTCCGCAAGGAGAAAAGCGCAATATAAATGTTATTTGTCTTGTCTTGTCTTGTCTTGTCATGTACATCACCCTCTTCCATGTGTAGCATCCATGTGCAGCCACCTCTTCCATGTGTAGCATCCATGTAGAGCCCCCTCTTCCATATGTAGCATCCATGTGCAGCCCCCTCTTCCATGTGTAGCATCCATGTGCAGCCCCCTCTTCCATGTGTAGCATCCATGTGCAGCCCCCTCTTCCATGTGTAGCATCCATGTGCAGCCCCCTCTTCCATGTGTAGCGTCCATGTGCAGCCCCCTCTTCCATGTGTAGCATCCATGTGCAGCCCCCTCTTCCATGTGTAGCATCCATGTGCAGCCCCCTCTTCCATGTGTAGCATCCATGTAGAGCCCCCTCTTCCATATGTAGCATCCATGTGCAGCCCCCTCTTCCATGTGTAGCATCCATGTGCAGCCCCCTCTTCCATGTGTAGCATCCATGTGCAGCCACCTCTTCCATGTGTAGCATCCATGTAGAGCCCCCTCTTCCATATGTAGCATCCATGTGCAGCCCCCTCTTCCATGTGTAGCATCCATGTGCAGCCCCCTCTTCCATGTGTAGCGTCCATGTGCAGCCCCCTCTTCCATGTGTAGCGTCCATGTGCAGCCCCCTCTTCCATGTGTAGCATCCATGTGCAGCCCCCTCTTCCATGTGTAGCATCCATGTAGAGCCCCCTCTTCCATGTGTAGCATCCATGTGCAGCCACCTCTTCCATGTGTAGCATCCATGTAGAGCCCCCTCTTCCATATGTAGCATCCATGTGCAGCCCCCTCTTCCATGTGTAGCATCCATGTAGAGCCCCCTCTTCCATGTGTAGCATCCATGTGCAGCCACCTCTTCCATGTGTAGCATCCATGTGCAGCCCCCTCTTCCATGTGTAGCATCCATGTGCAGCCCCCTCTTCCATGTGTAGCATCCATGTGCAGCCCCCTCTTCCATGTGTAGCATCCATGTGCAGCCCCCTCTTCCATGTGTAGCATCCATGTGCAGCCCCCTCTTCCATGTGTAGCATCCATGTGCAGCCACCTCTTCCATGTGTAGCATCCATGTAGAGCCCCCTCTTCCATATGTAGCATCCATGTGCAGCCCCCTCTTCCATGTGTAGCATCCATGTAGAGCCCCCTCTTCCATGTGTAGCATCCATGTGCAGCCCCCTCTTCCATGTGTAGCGTCCATGTGCAGCCCCCTCTTCCATGTGTAGCATCCATGTGCAGCCCCCTCTTCCATGTGTAACATCCATGTGCAGCCCCCTCTTCCATGTGTAGCATCCATGTGCAGCCCCCTCTTCCATGTGTAGCATCCATGTGCAGCCCCCTCTTCCATGTGTAGCATCCATGTGCAGCCCCCTCTTCCATGTGTAACATCCATGTACATCACCCTCTTCCATGTGTAGCATCCATGTACATCACCCTCTTCCATGTGTAGCATCCATGTAGAGCCCCCTCTTCCATATGTAGCATCCATGTACAGCCCCCTCTTCCATGTGTAGCATCCATGTGCAGCCCCCTCTTCCATGTGTAGCATCCATGTGCAGCCCCCTCTTCCATGTGTAGCATCCATGTACATCACCCTCTTCCATATGTAGCATCCATGTGCAGCCCCCTCTTCCATGTGTAGCATGCATTTATGGTAGCCCCCCCCCCCCCTCTTCATGGGCATCAGTTTCTCCACATGTTGCTCCCCTTTTTCAGCCTCCTCTTTCCTACATAGCAACTCCTCTTTTAGGTGCTCTTTCCAGTGCCCCTTTGGGCTGCTGCCGCCTAAGGCCTTTGTGGCCTTTCCAGAAATCCGACCCTGTCTGTTTATATCTGTTAGAGTATACTATTTATTTTTAGCAACTACTAAAACTAGATTTTCTCCTAGGTCAGTGGTCTGCAAAGTCATTCCTCAAAAGAGCCAAAGATCAGAAGTACAATGATTTCAAGATATTTCTTTTGAGAGCCAAATTTCTTTTCAAGAACCATGTTTTTAGGAGTCTGTTTAAACTAGCTACTGACATTACATAAAACCAGATTTCATAGTAATAATCTTATATCATGACCAAAAACGATATTTCACTTTAAAGAGACTCCGTAACAAAAATTGCATCCTGTTTTTTATCATCCTACAAGTTCCAAAAGCTATTCTAATGTGTTCTGGCTTACTGCAGCATGTTCTACTATCACCATCTCTGTAATAAATCAACTAATCTCTCTATTGTCAGACTTGTCGGCCTGTGTCTGGAAGGCTGCCAAGTTCTTCAGTGTTGTGGTTCTGCCATGAACTCCCCCATCCAGGCCCCTCTCTGCACACTGCCTGTGTGATATTTAGATTAGTGCAGCTTCTCTCTGTTCTATTATCTTTTACAAGCTGGATAAATCCTCCTCTGAGCTGGCTGGGCTTTCACATACTGAGGAATTACATACAGGCACAGCTGTCTGCACTCTGCAGGAAGAAATAGCCTGACACTTCAGTGGAAGATAGCTGCAGGGGGAAAGAAACACACAAATGATCTCTTGAGATTCAAAAGGATGGCTGTATACAGCCTGCTTGTGTATGGATGTATTTTCTATGTGTGGACATACTGTACATCAATCTACTTCCTGTTTTGGTGGCCATTTTGTTTGTTTATAAACAAACTTTTTAAAACTGTTTTTAACCACTTTTAATGTGGCGAGGAACGGCGAAATTGTGACAGAGGGTAATAGGAGATGTCCCCTAACGCACTGGTATGTTTACTTTTGTGCGATTTTAACAATACAGATTCTCTTTAAAATAGAAATATGACAATACTCACATTCAAATGCAATGTGAAAACGACATTGACACTGGGCCAACTCACAGGCTGATATTGGTCTGACTTTAGACCTTTCAGCACTGTACTAATTATAACTTGTACAGCGCTGAAAGGTCTAAAGTTATCCAGTTGGCTACAAAAACCAGTAGAGATCAACATGGTTTATTATACAGTTCCTATCTGTTCCTATTATATAAGTTGAAGGTACACCAAAAAAAAACAACATGTAACTGTAGATCCCTGCTGGTTCTTTAGTCCATTTCAAGCCGAATAATTTAGACCTTTTAGCAGTGTGCTAGTTATGGAGCATGAGGTCCCCTAGTAGTGCTCGACCTGCCCATTCACATCCAACACATTAAAGGGGAACTTCAGCCCAAGCAAACATACTGTCATTAAGTTACATTAGTTATGTTAATTAAAATAGATAGGTAATATAATGTCTTACCCACCCTGTTTTAAAAGAACAGGCAAATGTTTGTGATTTCATGGAGGCAGACATCTTGGTTATGGGGGCAGCCATCGTTTTGGTTGAAAGGACGTGACAGGGAGCATGAGACACAGTTCCAACTGTCCTGTGTCCAGATCACCCTTCCCAGCTGCACGCGCTAGGCTTAAAATCTCAAATTCAAAATTTAAAAAACAAATTTGCGCCAATACAGCAGAAGGAGAACAACAACATCAGAAATCCCATTATGCTTTGCACAACATCAGGAGAAAAATGCCGGGGCAGTTTTCTTCTGCGCAGCTAAAAATGAGGCTTGGGTAAGAAAAACAAATTTCTGATGCTGTGAAACTGTTAAATAAACACCAAGCCTTTTTTTAGTGCTGCTGAGTAGATTTTTAGTCTGGAGGTTCACTTTAAGAGTTATAACTACAAGCAGCAGCCCAGGTAGCATACCATTACATCTCGCTGCTGCTGATTCGGCTGGAGTCCGGGGCTAGTCTGATGGAGGCTCTGAACAAGGCTGTGCACTGCAAAGTCCGCACAGTGCAGTACAGCCTGGGTTGTACTCACAGTCACGCTGCACCGTTGTAGAGAGGCCCAGAGAGGAAGAGATAGAAGGTTTTGCAGGGCTCAGTGGGCTGGGCTGCACCAAATGGCAACTACACGAGGGGGGCAGAGCATAATGGCAGGTTAGCCCCAGCCGGTAACAGAGCCACAAATGGCTAAAGAGCCACAAATGGCTCTAGAGTTTTAGATTCAAACCCCTGTCCTAGGTGATATTTTTACCTCGTCATAAAATGCCTTTTAAGCCACCAGCAAGCAAGAAAATACTCATAATAATTTGGATAGTACATTTCTCTCCTAAGAGATAACTTAAAGGGAACCTGAAGCGAGTAAAATTATTTAAAATAAACACATGACGTAGCTGCTAATGAATATTACATACTAACCTCACCGTCAGTTCATCTCAGAAGCTCACCATTTTCTTCTTACAGTGATCATCTAACTGTACGCTGATGACACCCAGATCTACCTCCACACCCCTGACATATCCCCCACTACCATGGACAAGGTCTCCTCCTGCCTATCAGCCATCTCCTCCTGGATGTCCGCTAGGTTCCTAAAACAAAATCTAGACAAAACGGAATTTATGATCTTCCCACCCCGGCCATCCCTGAACCTCCCAGATGTGCATGTCACTGTTAACCACACTACCATTTGCCCTACCTCTCATGCCCGCTGCCCTGACCTCTGCCACCACCAAACTCCTCATCCATGCCCTCATAATTTCCCGCCTTGACTACTGCAATGCCCTTCTGTCTGGTCTCCCTATGACCCGAACAGCCCCGTTGCAGTCCATCATGAATGCGGCAGCCAGAATTATCCACTCCTCCCATCGCTCCACCACGGCGGCTCCCCTCAGCGAATCCCTCCACTATCCTATCCAGTCCAGAATCAGATTCAAGATACTGTGTCTGACCTACAAATCTGTCCCCAAAACCTGTCCAACCTACATTTCTGATCTTACTCAGAGGTACACACCTAGTCGCTCACTCCGCTCCTCCAATGAACTTCGCCTGATCGCCCCCCCCCCCCTTCCTCGCATCACCCAGTCCCATGCACGCCTCCAGGACTTCTCAAGAGCTGCTCCAACACTATGGAACTCCCTACCTCCACCCATTAGGGCAGCCCCCTCCTTTAACATCTTCAAGAAGGCCCTCAAAACTCACCTTTTCACTCTAGCCTACCACCCCTCACAAGTGCTCTAAACCCGCAGCTGAACTCTGGTTCCCTATCTTTCATGTCCTTACCTCTTCCTCTATATTGTAAGCCTTTGGGCAGGGTTCTCCTCCTTTTGTGTCCTACCTGATCGTGCACCTCCATTACTGTGCACCCATGCTATGCATCTGAGTGAACCTAACTTGCCTAATCTCCATGCTCCTATCCAGTGACTGACTAAGCATTATCTTGTACTCATACTGTGCTGCATGAACTGGTCTTTCTTGTATTCCTGTATTGTCATTTTGCTGTATGTCACCCCTAAAAATTGTCTATAACCTAAAATATTGTCTAGCGCTGCGTAATATGTTGGTGCTTTATAAATACAATAAATAAATAAATAGATCCCTTCCAGTTTTGACAATATTTTGTCAGAACTGAAATATACCAGTTGCTGTCAGTTATTTATCAGCAGCTGTCAGTTACAACTGAATGTGCAAGGTAATATCCATGTTTCTCTATGGCTCAAGTGGATGATATTACAGTTTAACAGTGTGCTGACCAGGAAGCTGTTATGGGGTAATGGCAATTTTTAAAATGGAGGACGGAGAATTCCATTGATCACAGCGGACAAATGGGACGAAGGAGAGGAGAAAGATATTGAGTAGTAGACTACACAGGAGGTAAGTATGACTCATGTATGGTTATTTTGACTTTTTATTTTCAGTTCAGGTTCGCTCTAAGAGTAAAAGTTAATTGCATATGGGCCACATATTTCTGCCTCTTTTTCAGCATTGAGCAAATCAAAAGTAGGTTTGTTTTGTTGATAAATTTTTAGTAGACTATTGAACCATTGAGAGCTTTTACTGTCCAAGCAGATACAAGGTTCTGTTGCAGGGAAGTTCAAAGAGCCATTACTTCTTTTAGAACCACTATTGTGGAAAACTGTAAAAATTAAAATACAAACATAAAAATGTGCATTTCTCACAGAGTAAAATGCACAAAAATTACTTTTTTCCTATAATGCTGTCATATACAGTAGGTAGTAAAAATCTGTCAAATCTGGAAGATTTTGAACTAGTCTATCTCCTCATGGGAGTCTATAAGTTTTATCTTCATTGTTTACAAAAGCACTCCCTTAAAAGTATCTTTAAAAATATCCTACCTGGCTTCCCTACTTGTTTACACGCTGTTTCGGCAGTTGGACTGAGCAACTGCCGTTCAGTAAGGGCTTTTGTAAATAAATAAGTAATAGTGAATCCCCCATGAGGAGATGGACTAGTCCAAAATAGGAAGTTACTTATATGTATGTATTTTAAGTTAAAATAAAAGGTAGCTTTGACAGTCTGATAAAATCTTAAAAATGAAACCACTGAAGTAAAAATAAAAATATCAGACTAATTTCTATATTACTAATGTTTCATTTATCAATGGTAGTACAGGTACAATTTATCTCATATTTTCACTTCAGGTCCACTATAACAGCACTTCTGCCAAGCTAGATTCTCCTTAGTAGATTCAGGTCATACAAATGCTCACCATCTAATTCATGTGAACTACACATTTCTGCTTCCTCATGTAAAAACATGTCTTCTGCTGTCATATAAAGATCCTAGGAAATATAGTCATATAGGCATTTGAATTCTCTGGATCATTTACAACAAGCTATAGTCTTTCTGTTGCCATGGTTTCCATCAAGTTTCCTTAAACAGCTATAGTAGTTGCAGCCTGAAATTAAATGGTAATATTCAGTGGCATTATTATTATTGATATAGTGACCAGCATCTTCTGTGGTGCTGTACAACAGAATACAGGGTATAACAATACAAATTCACAATACCAGACTTAACAATACAAGACAGCGGTGGATTACAGCTGATGCAATGAACAAATCAACAACACATTTTTGCACATAAGTGAAAGATATGTGCATAAAACACAGCATTGAGAGACAGAAGGGGAAAGAGAGCACTGACCAAAAGGCCTTACAGTCTAAAGGTTAAAGGGATAGGACAGTAGGTGAAGGGAAAACTGTGTACAAGATGGTACAAATGGTGGTCAGTGGCCGAAATGTCCTAGGAGAGTCCTAGGAGAGTATGCATGCCTGAAGAGGTGAGTTTTCAGGATGCACCTAAAAAGGGCAAGTATGGGTAAGTGGCCGATGTGTTGGGGGAGGGAGTACCAGAGGAGGGGAGAGGATTGAGATAAGTCTTGTAAGAAGGAGTGAAAGGAGCTGAGCAGAGAAGAAGACAGGAGAATATTGTTAGTAGTGCACAGATTGCTTGTGGTATTGAAATAGGAAGGAGCTAGGTTGCAAAGAGCTTTGTAGGCGTGAGTCAGGATTTTGAATTGTATCCTTTGTGTAACTGGCAGCGAGTGAAGGGACTGACAGAGTGGGATAGGGCTAGAGAACAGGGGCATAACAATAGACCCTGCAAGGGATGCCTCCGCAGGGGGGCCCAGAAGCCACAGGGGGCCCGTGGGGGGAAAAGTTTGAGAGACAGCTAAGGGCATGGAGAGAAAAAAACGTATTCTGCTTTCGCACGATTGTTATATTGACTGCATGTGTCCACCACACAGATAAGGACTCATACATACTTTGGAATTTGTACACTGTCCCTGCTCCCCAGGGTTCGTAAAAACATCTGTGTCTCACTGCTACAAAGATCTGATGACTTCATGTACAACCTTACAAACAAAGGAGTCACAGTTTGAAAAAAGTTGTAGACTGTCCCTTAATCAGCAATCACTCCAAAGAGATTCCTAGATTCTTATCACACACAGGCGCGTGACCTTATGGTGTCTGATTACTTTTACAGCACAATGGAGTGGGTAAGATTGATGTCTGACTGTCACTGCCTCATTGACAGCTTGTTGTCTTATACTGAGTCCAATATGCTGTAATAACAGTATCAATCAGTGACATTCTGAATGTTTTGCCAGTGTTACATTGAATACTATATCTTATGTTCAGCATGTCATTGTTGTTCCTCCATATAGCATGTGCTCTCATGTAGTAAAATAATACGGCTTTCTGTGTATGTATGTACTGGGAGCAGAGCTGCGACGAGGGTCTTGTCGGCTGCAAGGGGCTGGAGGAAGCGCCGGGTAAGTAGATCTGGGGGTAGCATAGATTGCCTGACGTTTCCTTTAAGTCTAAGTGTTTTTATCTGCATGGGGAAAACACATTGGTCCTCAGTTTTCCTGTGCAGAAAGCAAGGGGGGTGGAGGGGCCCCATTCAAAATTTTGCGGGGGGGGGGGGGGGGGGGTTATCCAAAGTTTCGCAGGGGGGCCCAGTGATGTCTAGTTACGCCCCTGCTAGAGAAGCAGGAGGAAAGGTGGATTAGGCATTCAGTTCCAAAATGACTCGTATAGCATTGATCTATGTTATAGAGATGCTTGTACTTAAGTGAAGTAATGGTTAGTTCTGAGATGAGACCTCCATGGACTTGTCTTTCCAGTACATCCCACAGATACTCAATCAGACTGAGATCTGGGAAACATGGACACCAAAGACACCACATGATTCATCAAAACAAACTTCCTTCTTCCATTGCTCCATGACCCAGTTCTGATGCTCATGTGCTCTTTTGGTGGTGGGTGGTGGTAACCATAGGAACTCTGACTGGTGTGCAGGGATACAGCAGTGTCCTACCACTTTTCTCTCATAGGTTTTTCAACAATTTTTGGAACATAAGCTGCTTTGGGATCAGACCAGACAACCTAGTCTTCAACAACAGCATCAAAACCTTTATAAATCACTTTTCTCTTGTAGGACCCAGAGGGCCATGCCCCACATGCATCAAGTAGCCTTTGGCATCCACGACCCTGTCATTAGTGGCTATCACCGGTGGTGTCACTGTCGCTCGAGAGGGTCAATCCGGATCCCAGCCAGCCTCATAAACTTAAGGCTTATTATGAGATGTTGTGCAGCCCTAGATTTAGGATTCAGATTATTATTCCTAACCAGGGCAAATAATGCACTCACAAATCCCTACAATAAACCTGAGACAGAAGATTTAAAAAAAAATAATACATACCTGGAGCTTCCTCCAGGCTGATCGCTGACTGGCCCCAACTAAAGGAATTCCAGAGCCAAATTGCGGATGGTCCAGGCGGCGGAGACCGGCGACCCTAAGGTAGAGAAGCCAAATACTTACCTAAGAAGAGGGAAGTCTGTGGATCCTCCAGATGCTTCCTGTGTCCTCCTAATGATCACTGTGGCTATCTGGTGGCCTCTTGAAGATTGCAAGCTCCTCTTCATGCACAAGCGCAGCCATTGTACAATGCATGAACAGGAGCGTGGTTGTGATCACATATCTGACAAGTTCTTGTCGGATTTCTTTTGGGGGGTCTGCATGATGTAACAGTGGGGGCCAGGAGGACGTGGGAAGCCTCAGGAGGATCGAGAGCTTCCCTCTTTTTAGGTAAGTATTTGTTGTTTAGTCTAATAGAGAGAAAGGACGTGCTCCACCAAATTCCATTATGCAAAGGAGCTGCTTTATTGCAATAAAATGAATTCACATGGATTAACAAAGTCCAAACATCTGGCTTATCCAATACAAGGTGCGGGGTATAGTTGTAAAAACCACAGCATCAGCCCAGGGTGAGTAACGAGGGGTGGGTGGAGGGGGCTAGTGGCCGATCACAACGGCTGTTTTGCGTGTAACACGCTTGCTCACATGGAGGCCAAGCAGGCAGTATCTGTTTTTTACCCTTAGGTTCACCTCGGGCACAACCACTTCCCTACCCTGGTCATTTTCACAGTTCAGCTCAGCTCTGATTACTTTGGCAATACATTTACTCAGGACAAATTAGACTTTTTGTTTTTATTAATGACCATATTTTTTATATATTTTAAAAGGAAAATAAGGAAAAAAGTGAAAAATACACAATTTATCCACTTTTATACATTATAGCTTTAATGTGAATAGCTTATATTGTATATTAAACCCATACATTTTATTTGTCTATCTCTCCTGTTTATTTAAACAGTTCATTTGTTTTAATCTATATTAGTAACACATTGTATATACTTTACTCTCTTGTTACATCTGTCTGCTCCTGGAAAGTTTGTTTTGCACTTGTTTACACATTAATTCTGCCATTGAATTCCTTGGGAGGAAGAGAGAGGTTGGCTGTCGTTCCTTTATGCTGGGAATACACGGTTCATTTCTGCAGTGAGTTTCTGCTCCTGATCGTTTTTGCCGCTCGATTCTGCAGTCGATTCTCTTATCTTCCGCTCGTTTTTCCTATATTTTTCCATTCACTTCTATCAGAAATCGAGCGGCAAGAGAATCGAAAGGGTGATCGGGCATGTCGGAAATGATCTAACGAACCATGTAATCAGCTAAAAAACAAAACGTTTATTCCCAGCATTACAACTGTGTAGCATTGTTATCAGCTCAGAGATAAATAAACAGTGTTATCTAGGATTTTGTAGGTAAGGGGAGTCTCTTTAAATGCAAACTGCGCCTGCCAGAATTAACATAACATGGATAGACCCAAATATCACATATAAAATGAATTAAAATAAATAAGATAATAGAAAGTCTTTCAGTCGAGTTTTCGCTATCACAGAGCCTTACTGACTGATAGGTAAGGGGAGTGCAGAGACTTATTTTCATGTCATGGGGCAGGAAGTGGTTAATTACGACAGGCCAAAATGGTTGGAATCCCATAGCTGCCTTCTTCAGAGCACGTAATAAAACTAAACAGCCTAGGGTATTAATCCCGCTACATGTAAATAGTGACACAGAAATCTTGGACAGCTCGTAATAAAGATAAATGCCACTTTAATTTAACAGAAATGAAATGAAAGTCACAGCAAATGCACAATCACATTGCAGACTGATTAATCTACTTTAAGACATTTTCCCCCCAGATGTTATTTTTCCAAGTGGATGATTTTATATTCTTCTCTTAAATTAAAGAGTCTTGTGTAATTCACAGGAGATATTGCTGCCGTGTAACTAGATACTCATCAGATTCAGCCAGAGTGAGGAATCTTCAATATCCTGCTTCATGTGTTTGTACATTCGCTACGGGCTAATGCTTTGGTACAAGCTGGATGCTTCCCATAGATGAAGAATATTACATCGCCTTAAGATGTGGTGGGCTTTATGTGAGGTTTATGAAAACTATTCGAGCTGAAAGATTCAACATTAAAGTGACACATACATTTACCGGTACTTCTTGACTATATATTATCCAGAGATGGATTAAGATGAAATGAGGCCCTAGAGGAGGTTGTAGATTTGGGGCTGCCTTGTAGTCCTTTTGGTAAGCTGAAGTGGATAGAGATCAAAGAAGGTGGCAGGTGGGCCCCTTGACACCCACTGGGCCCCAAGCACCTGCCTAGGTTGCCTGGTGAAGGATCCTGCTCTGATATTATGTTAAAATATGCGTTGCAGTGGCATAGCAATATGGATAAAGAGGTTGCCGCTACACTGGGGCCCCTGGGAGTAAACTTAATAATTGCACCTGTTAATTTGGGTTCCTACTGTAGCCAATAGTTTGATTAATGATAATGTTATATTACTTATGCTGTACTATTGTATTCTGTTACCTGTACCTCACACTAACCCCCCACCTATGCCTACCACTACCCCCCCCCCCCTCCTACACACACACAACCACCACCTAACACTAACCTCCCCCATGCCTACCCGTAAACACTAACCCCTCCCCCAGCTACAACTAACACTAACCTGTATAGCTGAGTGCCTCAGCCAATACTGATTCGTCACAATCAATGATGGTACTTGGTTATAAGTGCCCTGCAGTCAATCTGTAGTTCAGCCATATTATATCCGAGCCCTGGTGCCAATTAGGTGCTTAGGTGCCAATTGCCATCCCCGCTGCATGATAGCTGGAGTATGGCTATATTGCACTCAATTGAATCACTACTTGACGCACCTAATTTCATGGTTGATCAGGTGCCAAAACTAGCTGTCTCAGGCCCCTGGACACCATTCAACCACTGAGTGACCTTGTTAAAGAAACATCATGGGGCTGAACTTGTTAGCTTGAAATTTTTAACAGTTTTGGTGGTAAAGCTGGCCCTGCCCTGCAGAGCTGCTGTCAGGAGATTACAATGCCAATACGAGACCCTGTGTCAGACCTTGTGCCATAGATTTTATCTATTCAGAGGAGACATATTGTGGACGGAAAAAATATGTACAATCTGGAGACCATAAAAAGCAACAACTCCTCCTTTATTCAAGCAGATTAAAACTTTGTGATTTAACTTCACCAACATCACCTGCGTGCATCAGTAATAATGGTTATCCAACTTTTTTTCTTTTTTCTTTTTGGCTAAGCTCTTGATCAAGTGATCATGCCTAAAGGTAATCACAGGCTTCATACTCTGATATGCACATGGTAGGCTAGAAAAAAAATTAACAACCAGCCTACCATCTGCAGAGTAGACCATAGACACTGTTGACTAATGTCTCCTGAGACAGTGCCTTGTGGCCATGTTCTGACAAACTAGCCTTAGTCAGGAGTTCAGTGATGCAGCACATATGTGGTGGCCAATCAAGCAGCTGATAATGAACAGTTTCCATTTGGGAATCTAAAGAGACTATTCTGAGCAAGAAACATTCTGGGAGAGATACAAAAGCTGAGGCTACAGACAATCACAACCAGTCTCTGCCCATCTTTAGCTCTGCCATCAAAGAACATTTTCTTAAATCTTTATTGAGCACTTCATAATAAAGTTGGTGCCATTGATTCAGAACTCCAGAATGCCTAGATCACGCTGTTTAGATTTATGGGGCCCTCCAAGCAACTTTCCCCTTGCCTCTCCTTGGTGCCCTTCATGGCCTTGGGGCCCATCTCACAAGGGTCATAAAACAAGTGTGGCCATCACGATCTTCACACCCATAACAAGTGCAACCACAAAAACACCTGATTTTAAGTATAGTCCCCTGTATTGGAAAAAGGAAAGGTTAGTAGTTGGGGCTTCCCAGAGCTCTGGGCCCCACCTACGATTGCAGAGGCTGCTCCCCTTTAGTTAGGCCCTTGATTCTCTGAAATAGATTACTACCTAATGGACAACCCAGATAAGTTAAAAATGCAAAATAGTAGAGACACGTCAGTTTTAGGTGATTGGCTTACAGACACCAACAACATACAAGGCCTGATTTACTAAGGCATCTCCTGTTGAAGAGTTTAGTACTTGACTATGGACCTTTACATGTATGACAAGTTTATTTGACCATCTTGGCCATGTCTTCCACTGACACACATGTCCTGATTTACTAGGGCACTTCCACGCATCTCCTGACTTAGTTTGGAATCTCTAGTGGGGATGCTTCAAGTGATATAGCAAACCTGAACTGGTTTAATAAAAAAAATAAATAATGTGCTACTAGTTAATAAAAGATTGCAACCCTTCAGTAATTCCCACCGTCTAAATCAGGGATGTCAAACCGGTCGTGTGAGGGCCAAGATCCTCACACATTTTTGATACAGCTCAAATTAATTGCTGGGTCTGAATCAGGAAAGGTGTGGTCCATCAGGTAGAACACATTCCTCTCTTTCTCAGTCCATCCTGAACACTGGCATGGATCTGGCCCTCCAGGCCTGGAGTTCGGCACCTGTGGTCTAAATACAGCAGGTAAGGGCTGTAATCGTATCCCAATAATCTCCTTTCACATTATAGGGGCCGGGGGAACTATGGTGGAAAACTGTAAAAATTAACTAGCACTAGCACTAGCTGCAGGCAATCCAGCGCTGGCTCCCACGAAGTCTCCGGTAATCCAGGCTCGACAAGCCTGACAAGCTAAATTTATTTACCTTCCCTGGCTCCAGCGGGTGGTGCTGTTGCGGCTCTCAGTACAGAGATAGGCGAAAATAGCCGATCTCCGTCGGGTCCGCTCTACTACACAGGCGCAGGAGACTTGCGCCTGCGCAGTAGAGTGGCCCGACAGCAATCGGCTATTTCCGCCTATCTCTGAGCAGAGAGCCAATACTACGCCTGCGCTGGAGCCGGGAAGGTAAATATTTACATCCTCGCCATTTGGAGGGCCAGAGCGAGACCGCCGTGGGACACAGGAGGACGGGGGAAGCCTCGATAGGATCCGGAGGCTTCCCCCTACCAAGGTGAGTACCCCCCAGGGGAACTTTTTGCTGTTACAGGTTTTCTTTAATGGAGCAATTCTGGTGCAGAATTGGAGAAGATGCCCAAGTCAAGGATTCTGAGTGGCTACACCCGAGGAAGGTAACATGTATGTGGTAATGCAGAAAACGGCTGATTTTACCTCCTAGCCAATGTCAATTCTCTAAGGCTGTTAGTGCACCACAAGCTGAAATTACCAACAAGTGAGGCATATTATTGACTTGTGTGTTAAATACCTCAATACATGCTAGTAAATGTCACTTCACAAAGATTAGAGTAAAACCAAGTGAGATGTTCAAAATGTATTTCCTGGGTTACAGCTGTCGGTAACCAACAATAAGCATTTGATAAAATGTTACAGGCAAAGGAGGAAGCCTATAGGAGGAGCTACCCCGTCCTGCTACTCCCTCCATTGGTGATGATATACTGCCGGGCGGAACAAGTTTCTCTCCTGGACCCAGTCATTCTCTTAGAAAAAATAATTGGTACTAAATGTGGCCAGACCAGCTAAGACCAATATCACCCCTCCGACGGAGGGCGAGAAGCACAAACGGGGAATAAGAGCATTTCGTTTGGCTGAATCTATTGGATGGCACTTTATTTTTCCTGATGAAGTGACCTTAGACTCACGAAACATGTTGCCAGGGCATAATAAACTGTCATTTGTTATATGAAGATGTCATTTTTGTTGTAAGCCACTTCCTCTTTTCTCATTTTAGTCGTTTTTAGATCCTTGGGCGCCTCCTACCCATCATTTGTGACTGATGTGTAATACTTGCTTTCAACCTAGTGAAATTCTGAAATTCCGTCAACAGCATCTGAAGCCAGAACCGTCAACACCGCAGCTGCTGTTTATTATTACCCCGGGTCTCCATTGAAACAATTATACAAGAAATCCTTTGCCATTGTAAAGTAATCCTCCATGCTAGGCTGTAATCACTGTGCAGTTCTGCCTCTTTTAATGGAGGTACATCACTTTAAACTAAGCTTCTGCCATCTGTCCTATCCTCTACTTACAAAGGCAAAAATAAAAAGGGACATAAATCAGCAAGTAAAAGAATACAGGAAGGATTTAATGGCATGGCTGGGCTTTGTTTAATGAGCACTGCATCTGTTTAGTCTCTGTAGTTTTCTGCTAGAAGGTGAGTAAAAGTAGATTTAAGAGATTTAGATGTGGCAGCCAGAAAATAATATATTTTAAAGAGAACCTGTCTATGCGCATGGAAGAAGCTTACAGAAGTGCAGGTGAAACTATTCAACTCCCAAATGCAGGATCAGCTCCAGAGCAAGTTCACAAATGCTGCTCTCCATTACAATTCTGGATATAACACTAACACTAGTTGTAAATGATGTAGCAATATGGAATGTAGAGGTTGTAAACTTGTAACTGCACCAGTAACTGTCCCTCCCCACCTCTGGGCCCCCCCTGCGACTGCAGGGGTTGCTCCCCCCTAGTTACGCCCCTGCTGGTAAGCAGGCAGACCCCAATTTTTTTAATCTCCCCCACTCTGGTATAATCTCCAGAGGCAGGTCTGTATAGTTCCTCTGGACCACCATAATTCCTTCTGGTCCAAAAAGAGAGAACACAGCTAAGAAATTCTAAGGGCTCGTTTCCACTTGTGCGGCGTGCGTCTCGCAGACGCACGCCGCACTGAGCGGGTGGGCGGGATCGCCGGCGAATCCCATGAGCCGTGCCATGCACGGCTATGGGATTCGCAGCCTCAGCAGCGAAAACTGCGGGGTATTCCGGGCGAATCGCTCCCGCGAGCGATTCCGCACCGGCGCCGTCATCCCCTATGGCAGAGTTTCCCCGTGCGAATGATGTGCGGGGAAACTCTGCAGATTCGCGGGCGAAAACGCCCTAGTGGAAACGGGCCCTTAATGGAGCCTCTCATTAGCTGGGGCGTAGCAAATAGCAATAGGGGTTGCAGAGGTTGCGACCACATCGGGGCCCTTGGGCCAGAGGGGCTGCGAAGGGCACTCCCGCAAACTCAGTATTAGCTCTCAATTGGTCCTGTGCACATAATAATCACTTCTATACATACTTTGAATTGTAGTTATCATTAACAAACTGTTCCCCACCCCCTTCTTGCACCTCTGACACTGTAGTTGCCGTTGGTAGGTTTCGGTGCGCCGTATCAATTGTTATGTATAGAGTGCTTGGGGCCCCAATGTAAAACTTGCATCGGGGCCCACAGCTCCTTAGCTACGCCACTGCTCAAGAGCCTACTAAAGCAGTTGATGCCTGTTAGTACTGGTGCAGAGGGGGAGAGCAGTGGTGTCAGCAGAAAGGCACAATGGCACTCTAAGGGCTTGATTCACAAAGCGGTGCTAACCTAGTTAGCATGCCTAAAGACTTTTGGGCGTGATAAGCATTGCACTAAGTAGGTTAGCACCGCTTTGAGAGAAAAGCACGCAAAGTTTTGCGCGCGAGTTTATTTCATCACGCCTAAACTGAGTTTAGTAGGCGTGATAATGGGCTTTTCACCAGCGTGCTAACAGTTAGCACGGCTTTGTGAATCAAGCCCTAAGTGTAGAAAGTGGAAAGAAGTACACACTGGTAGACATGGGCCCATATGCAATTCCCTTTTTCTCCTGAGTTTTTTCCTACGTGATATTTTCACACCTTGTTATAAAATGCATTTTAAACAAGCAGCAAGCAAGAAAATACTCAAAATAAATTTAATATGCCTTTTTCATCAACTTTTGAGTACTTTTTCAATTGTAAAGTGCTGAAACGTTATTTTACAGAGAAGCTGAAAATTATCTCCTAGGAGATAACTCAAGAGAAAAAGTGAACTGCATATGGGCCTGGGGGCTTGATTCACTAACCGGCACTAAGCCGGTTAGTGTGCCTTATCACTTAGTGGGCACAAACTACAGCGCTAACCTTATTTGAGGTTAGTGTGCCTTATGTGAGGTTAGTGTGCCTAATCTGAGGTTAGTGTGCCTTATCTGAGGTTAGTGTGCCTTATCTGCAGTTTGCAATGTAGCTTTGTCAATCTTTTAGTGTGCACAAAGCTATTTAGTGTGCACAAAGCTACTTAAGGCACACTAACTCAGATAAGGCACACTAACCTCAGATAAGGCACACTAACCTCAGATAAGGAACACTAACTCAGATAAGGCACACTAACCTCAGATAAGGAACACTAACTCAGATAAGGCACACTAACCTCAGATAAGGCACACTAACTCAGATAAGGCACACTAACCTCAGATAAGGCACACTAACTCAGATAAGGCACACTAACCTCAGATAAGGCACACTAACCTCAGTTAAGGCATACTAACCTCAGATAAGGCACACTAACTCAGATAAGGCACACTAACCTCAGATAAGGCACACTAACTCAGATAAGGCACACTAACCTCAGTTAAGGCATACTAACCTCAGATAAGGCACACTAACCTCAGATAAGGCACACTAACCGGCTTAGCGCCGGAAAAATCTTTTTTACTCCGGCGCTAACACTTAGTGCCAGTTAGTGAATTAAGCCCTTGATGTCAAATATACAGCAATGTCATCATCTCAATCAGTCCGTTTAACATGTGTGATCCAGTATCGGACTGGGAGGTGGAGAAACTGAGGAAATCCACCTGCTGGCCAAGCAGCAGTAACCCTGTGTGATCACTCCCAATAGAAACCTGCAGCTAGTCTTCACTGTGAGCAGCAACACCTGATTACTGCTGCTTGGCCAGCAAGCAGATCTCCTCAGCTTTTCCAGCTCCCAGTCTGACACTGGTGTGATCTGACAAAACTCTCGTGAAACATGATATGCAGTCATTGCGAAACCACAGAGCTGAGATGGAAATAAGACACAGCGGCTTAGAAGCAGGTCCGGATTTACCATAAGGCACTGTAGGCACGTGCCTACAGGCGCCTGGTGATGGAAAGGCGTTTCACTCCCCTCCCTGAGTGCCTCCCTCTCTCCTGCCCTATGCAGAGTCCTGAGCAGAGCATAAATGAGAGGTACCTCTGACTTCCTAATGCTAAGAGACACCTGAAGCTACCTATGATGGGCCTGGGAAGTAAAGGAGAAGTGACAGCTGGGCCAGCCAGCACACTTGCGGTGCAGATCGGTGGGGGTTTGTAGGTTCATGGAGAGTGAGGACATCTGTGCCTATAGGCTCCTGTTATGTAAATCTGGGCCTGCTTAGAAGATAACTCTCTCCTGTGTCTGGTGACTATTCTGTTTTCCAGCTAAGTGTTTCTGGCCGGTCGTCTAATGATCTTGAGAAGGGACATAGGCACATTAATGTGAGAATTATCAGACTGCTGAAAAGTCACAAGCCCCTGACCCTCCATCGTTTGTAGCGGACCGGCTGATAGATGTTTTCGGAAGAGACAGCTTTACTGCAATGTTTGCAATTGAAAGAGCACATAGGGTCTCAACCAGACAGCCTCCTGTGGGAGCAATTTCTGAGCGCTGTTGCACTACCAAGATGAAGATGTGATTTTTCACAAGGCTAGGAAGATTAAAAATATAAACTTAAATGGAACCAAAATAACCTTTTATCAAGCACTCTCCTATGAGATCCAAAGGCAAAAACAACAAAGGTTTATGGACATTAAGAAGTGCCAAGAAGGGTATATTCAACATGCTGGCGAGTGTTAGTGGGAGGCAGAAGTCTCGTTCATTAGAGAACAGAAACTGCAAAGTGATTGGATAATACCAAACTTTACTAACATGGGTGAAGGAACAAGCTTTCCTCTCCTAACGAAAGGAGCAGCTGAATCTGAATGCTTTGAATAGATAAAACAGAACGATACCCCCCATTAAAAAGGGACTTAGTAGTAGTAGTTGAAAAAATAAATCAATACATTGCAAAGTGAGAAGATAAGATACGGTAGTTGAACAAGATTGATAGGCACCCAGATGAGGATAAAGATTGATAGGCACCCAGGTGAGGATAAAGATTGATAGGCACCCTGGTGAGGATAGACTTGTGCTATGCAGGGCCGGTGCTACCATAGAGGCAAAAAGGGCATTTGCCCCGGGGCCCCGACCTCTGCTGAGGCCCCCGCAGCACCGACCCTGCTCCATTCTGTCTGCTCCCCCCGCTCCCTGGGGCCCTGCAGCTATAATGGCAGCCATAATTAACTATAAGTATCGGTGAGTGAGCGGACGGGCAGCGGCTGTACTCTGAGACACGCTGTCTCCCTCTCACTCTATAACCCGGCGCGTGATTACAAATGACGCACCGGGTCATGGAGTGGGAGGGAGACGGCGTGTCTCAGAGTACAGCCGCTGCCCGTCCGCTCACCCGCCGGGACTAATAGGTATTTATGGCTGCTTGCAGGGCCCCGGGGAGCAGAGGGGTAATACGCAGGGGGGGAAGCTTTGCGCTGGGGGGCCCCAATACTATAGTTTGCCACAGGGCCCCTTAAACCGGCCCTGGTGCCATGCTGATATAGTACTGTAGTCCAGCAGCACAAACAGTGTGGAAAGCAGGAGTCAGCAGCACTATATACAGTAGATGTAATTTAAAGCTCTTTATTGCATAAAAGAGAGGTAGCATAGAACAGCGACATACACTGTTTCGGAGGCATACTCCTTCCTCAAGCTGTATAGGCTCTATATATATATATATATAGCATCTGTCGCTGTTCTAGGCTACCTCTCTTTTATGCAATAAAGAGCTTTAAATTACATCTACGTGGTGCTGCTGACTCCTGTTTCCCAAAAAGTAAGATAGATCAGCAATGTCTTAGGGGTCATTAACACTATGTGCTGCGATGTTGGTTTTGACACAATGCACTTAGTGTGCGATTCACATGGTAATATGAAAGTCCATAGATTTACATGCTACCATTCACAGTACAGCTGTGCGTTCCCATGCGTTGCGATGTAACGTGTCTGAGAGCATTTTATCGCACAATGCACACATTTTCCCGATGGGTTGTGTTGCAGCCACCAATGTCTGCGCTTTAATGCACCACAACATGCATTCTGTGCAATGGAAACACATGCATGAAATCGCATTCGCCAATGTGTTCTGTAGTGTGAATGAGCCTTTATGCCAAAATCCTCTTCCAAGCACATTGGATAGTGACAGCATACAGTGTATGATGGAGTGGCAAAGCAGTCCAGCAATAAGAGAACCAGGGTCATCAGCTGCTGTACTGATTTTTGGGAGTTAGATGAGCTTTAAAGAGACTCAGAGATGAAAAAATAAAAAGAATTGATACTTACCCGGAGCTTCCTCCAGTCCTATAAACACGTCCCTCGCCGCCCTCCCGCGGTCTGTCGTTCAGCCGCAATCAGCTTCGGTAACAGGCTCAGTCACATCAGTCCGGGTGTACTGCGCATGCATGGGAGGTCTACACATGCGCAGAAGACCCAAACTTATCCCGACTGAGCCTTTTACCAGGGCTGATTGCGGCTGAACTGCAGACCGTGGGAGGACGGCGAGGGACTCACACGTGTTAATGGGACTGGAGGAAGCCTCAGGTAAGTATCGATTCGTACTATTTTTTCATCTCTGAGTCTCTTTAACAAAGCCTATTCTCACACTGAACACCTACCACTACTGATGCCTAACCTTATCCACCTCCTCTATGGCTGACCTTAACAGTCCCCAACCCCCCCCCCCCCCCCACACACACACACACACACACACACACACCACCACCACTGATGGCTAACCTTAACCCTTCCATTCCCACAGCTAACCTTAGCCGTCCACCAGGAAAAAAATATACCCTCCAAAAATGTGACTTTTTGGGCGCTACCATGGATGCCTATTGAATTTATCAGTAATGAGGGGAAATTTGGGCGCCCGCGGCGCCTGATAGGTATTGGCAAAATGGGCCACTATGGCAGCACCAAACTTTCGCTGATAGCAGGCACCTAAATTTCCTGCTGTACAGGAGGGTCTTATAGCAGTTACATGGTCTACCATTGCTGTATGACACCTTTGAGTGTGAGACACATTACTGCAATATACAGGTGAGACATATTACTTCAATGTATGGAAGCACTATGTAGCTATTTGTGAAAATAAATACATACATAATATACTCGCGTATAAGCCTAATTTTTCAGCACAAAAAATGTGCTGAAAAGTTACTCCTTCGGCTTATACGCGCGTCAGTGTAGCAGAACAGAACAAATGGTAGAGCAGGTTTTGTTACTGGCAGAGGAGTGGAAGGATTTTGCACTAGTGACCCTGCTCTTGTCAGATGTGTCCGTGCCCTGCATCTCCTGCAACATGGTGTGCAGATTGTGCTGCTCAAGACTACCCGTTTCCCTGGCTTGTGGAGCAGAGCATGCAAGCAACTTGCCAGCAGTGCAATGATTGGGTGTTCTTCCTGTGTGGCAATAGCTGTTTCTCATATCTATGACGCCATCTAGTGTCGTCTTGAGACACAGCTGTATAATCCTTGGGGAACATCTTGCTATGGGGAGTAGTAATGCCTTGTACTGGGGGCACATCTGGCTACTGTAGAGAGGGATATATTTGGGAGGGGGCTTATATGTGAGCCAATCAATGTTTCCAGGTTTCTGGGGGGAAAGTGGGTACCTCGGCTTATATGCAGGTTGGCTTATATGCGAGTATATACGGTAGGTTTAAAAAAGAAAAAGTGAATTCATCTCAGCTATCAAAAGGTTAACTAACCCACATTTGGTGCCATTATGAAATACTGTTGCATGCATGTTAAAGATCACATAGTCAGTGAAAAGTTCACGTGTGTTATGGGAATGTGTTTTTTTTTAATATAAAAAGAAAATAATTATAGCTTGGCAGGATGCCGCTTTGATACAAAAGCCCTGCAGCCACACAGCCCTCTGTTTCCCTATACACAAACCATTCACCAAGCCTGGGTTTGCGATTTGTGCCGAAAGACAATCTCCCCAACAGTGAATTCTTTTTTTAAGACACTGGATATGAAGCAGCTAAGAGGAGGAGAGGTTGCTAAGCAACCAGTCTCCCACAATCCTCCATCAGCACAAAGATGATAAAAGAGGCAAAGTGAAAAAAAAAATCTTTATTTTTTTTTCCTCCTAATAAAAAATGGGTGGGAAAAAATGGAAAGTTAAAAGAAAAATTAAATAAACATCCAAAAAATTGATCTTTTTAAGGAGAAAGGGGAAGAAACAAATGGAAAGGAAACCGCGACATAGTAACGTACCGGGGATGGAAGAGAGACTGAAGGAATCCAATTATGTTATCAAGTTCAATCCCCAGAGCTGTTCTAGTTTTCACAGGGCTTTAAGGTTCAGCCCTGCACAAACGGCACATACAATATCTGTTATTAGAAATTGCATTCTCTCACTAATTAAAGTCCTAGCTATGCAACCCCTGCCCTGCATTCATCATCATTTTACTGGATTAAATGTTTATGCATATACTTTTACCTATCTATGTTTGCGTATCACATATGATAGCACATCTACATAGTGCTACATAAGTATACTTCAGAATATAGAGGGGTATGGAGGCAGCCATATTTATTTCCATTTAAACAATACCAGTTGCCTGGCAGCCCTGCTGATCACTTTGGCTGCAAGTGAGAGGAATATGGAGGCTGACATGTTTATTTCCTTTTAAATTATGCACATTGCCTGGCTGTCCTGCTGATCCTCTGCCTTTAATACTTCAAACCATAGACCCTAAACAAGCATGCAGATCAGATATCTGTGACAAATCTGACAAGATTAGCTGCATGATTTAGACCCTACTGACCAGAGAGATCAGCAGGACTGCCAGGCAACTGGTATTGTTTAAAAGGAAATAAATATGGCAGCTTCCATAGATCTCACACCTCAGGTTTCTTTTAAAGGCAGAGGCAGGGCCGGATTTAGGACAAGGCCACCTAGGCCATGGCCTCGGGCACCAAAGGAGCAAGGGCACCAAAGCAGCAGGGTAAACTGGTGCAAGCTTACAAATGCTGCAATGCAGGGTGATCAGACGAGCGCCTGACCGCAGTACTCTGCTGCTAGCCGCCTGTGCAGCATCCACCTTGCTCTCTGTGCACGTTTGCATTGTGGACAGCAGCTATGGACTTGGGCAACATTGGAGACAGAAAGGAAGAGGAAGCTTCTGCACTGGAGACAAGTGGAGAAATGAGTGACACTGATGGCTGCTGCGGTGTGAAGGCGAGCCGGCTACCTATACTGAAGGGGGGTGGGAAAAGGAGGGATTAAGGGAGCCATCTGGCTACCTATACTGGAGGGAAGAGGGGAGGGGTCCTCTCGCTACCTATTCGAAGGTGGGCGGCTGGTGACAGTGGCCTTGGGCGGTAAAGAGTACAAATCCGGCCCTGACCTTCCCCCCTCAAAAAAAAGACTATCCTACCTTATGGAAAACAATTAAAGTCTACTGTTATTTATTTACTGCATGCTTACTGCTGAAATACTGCACGTTTTACCTCACTTTATGCATTTACCGCACATTTTACCACATGTTTTACCGCATGTTTGGAATTGCAGAGAAATCTTTCACGATTGCTAAAAAAGAGGAAAATACTGCATGAGGTATTTTACCTAAAAAAAATAATAATAATACAGTATTTACCTCACATAGCTACCAGAATTGAGGCCACTGAAGTTCTGTTTATTTACTAGCACTAGACAAATACTCTTATACACCAGTTCATCATCCATACACCTGACCGCTGTCAGAATGGATGATTCACCGGTTTTTATGACTTGCTGTGATCAATGATCAGAAAACACAGAGCCAGTGGTCAGGTCAGGCTTGGAAAAACAATAGAAAGATTGAAGATTTATGGACAGTGCCCTTCTACACACGGCTCTGGAAATACAACATATGACACCTTCTACGCACGTAGCTTCAAGCTGTCCTGGGTTCAAAGATGACAAATAGGCCGGCAACAATTAAGTGCGTTGTAGTATTGACTCAGAGTAACACCAGAAGTGAGGGCTTATTCAACAAGATAGGACCAAGGAAAATGATGAAGTGCAAAATGCAGTGACCATGGCAACCAATCAGAACTTATTTTCAGTTGAGCTAACTATCAGATTTCCTCTAGTCTTTCTACTTTCTACCTTTACTTCTCCCCCTGCTGCTATTGTGACAGCAGGGAAGCTGTGTTTTCCAAGATGGCCATTAAGTAGCACTATGTGAAGGTAACAGCTGGTTTTGATTGACCACTATTCACTCATAATTTATGTGCCCAAGATGCATGGCATATAGTCATCAGAGGATGGGGACACTGACTAAAGACTTTATTGTCATTCCGGATGAGAGGGGGCCTAGAAATCAGGAAGAGTTACGCAAAGGCCAAAGGGAAGGTTCCTGCAGAGGTGTGTATGTCTACTGTGGAACATAAAACAACCGTCATGCCATAGCAATATGTGCATCATGGGCGTGGTCACAGGTGGAGACAAATTTACATGAACTTAGCAATAGTGGGACATTAGCTTAGGACAGTGGTGGCGAACCTTTTGGAGGTCGAGTGCCCAAACTGCAACCCAAAAGTCACTTATCTATCGCAAAGTGCCAACAGCAATTTAAACTAAATACTTTTACGTTTTAACTCATACATGAACATTATGGAAAATCCAAGTAAACTATGAAGATAAACAATTTCATCCATCCTACTCCTGAAAAATGTATTCATTTTATTAGAACCTCCCAGTATTATTTTCTGTTTTAAAAAGCTAAAGAAGTAGGTTTAATGCTATTGTCTCATATGATGATGATTCAGCTTTTCTCATAGTCTCGCAGTTAGCAATCATGTGTCCCCCAACAAGACAAATTCAGCAAATCATGAGGCCCCAACAAGACAAATTCAGCAATCATGGGGCCCCCAACAAGACAAATTCAGCCATCATGAGGCGGGGGGCCTCAACAAGACAAATTCAGTAACCATGAGGCCCCCAACAAGACAAATTCAGCAGTCATGAGGCACATAAATAGACAGCATTTTACATAAATAGGCAGAACGCCCCCTTAATATGTTAGACACCTCTCACCTGGCTTCTGAATTCTCCTCTACTGGCTGCTGTGCCTGGCTGGCCTGGCAGTACTGTTTTTGGCTGGATTGGGGATGATGTGTGGGCTGAAAGGCCTGGCAGTGATGCTGTGGCCTGGCTGGTGCTGATGCGGTGGCCGGGCTGGCGGTGAAGCTGGGCTGGCCTGGATGGCGGTGATGCTGTGGCCTTTTTGACAGTGATTCTGGGCTGGTTGGCTGGTGGTGATGCTGGGCTGGTTGGCCTGGATAGTTTAGGTAGTGACAGGTGCCCCCTAGTTTAGGTACCACCAGGAGCCTCCCAGTTTAGGTAGTGACAGGGGCCCCCAGTTTAGGTAGCGACAGGAGCCCCCCAGTTCAGGTAGTAACAGGAGCCCCCCAGTTCAGGTAGTGACAGGAGCCCCCCAGTGTATGTAGTGAAAGGTGCCCCCCAGTAGGTAGCACCAGGAGCCTCCCAGTTTAGGTAGTGACAGGGCCCCCCAGTTTAGGTAGTGACAGGAGCCCCCCAGTTCAGGTAGTGACAGGGACCACCCAGTGTATGTAGTGACAGGAGCTCCTAGTTTAGGTAGTGACAGGGACCCCCAGTTCAGGTAGTGACAGGGACCCCCAGTTCAGGTAGTGACAGGGACCCCCCAGTGTATTTAGTGACAGGCGCCCCCCAGGTTAGGTAATGACAGGGACCCCCCTGTGTATGTAGTGACAGGAGCTCCCGGGTTAGTCATTGACAGTGACCCCCAGTTTAGGTAGTGACAGGGACCCCCAGGTGAGGTAGTGACAGGGACCCCCCTGTGTATGTAGTGACAGGAGCCCCCCAGGTTAGTTTGTGACAGTGACCCCCAGTTTAGGTAGTGACAGGCGCCCCCCAGGTTAGTTTGTGACAGTGACCCCCAGTTTAGGTAGTGACAGGCGCCCCCCAGGTTAGGTAGTGACAGGTACCCCCCAGGTTAGGTAGTGACAAGGACCCCCAGGTTCAGCAGTGCGTGCAGCAGCGGCGGGACACTTACTCTATCTTCCGGCGCGAGTGAACTCTGTATCTGTACACCGTTGCTCAGGTCTAGTACAGACCAGCGCAGCGGCGCACAGAGAGAGAGTCACTCGCGCCGGAGGATAGCGTAAGTGTCCCACCGCTGCCGTCTGCACCGCTAATTTCTAAAGGGGGAGCGAGAGAGAGGGGGAGCCATTAGGGGAGGGAAGGGGGGGGAGACTTCCCCCCTTCCCCACCGCTGTCCACACGCTCCCTTGTCTCTCTCTGCTGCCAACCCAGGGTGGGTGGGCCAGCCACTTCTGTGTTCGGGTGGCTAGGGAGGGGCAGCAGCTGACCAGGGGAGGGTCAATGCCCTATTTTGCCATATGTGTGGACGACCATGATGTGGATATGTTGCAAGGCTCAACTAAGCTTGCTTACTCTTCTGGATGAAGATCGGAAGGGGGAAAAGGGCTGAGATCTACCACTCTGAAAGTATGTAATAGAGATTGAGAACATTAAATTAATTGTTTGGGCCAGCAGTTTGACCAATTTATGAACAAATGTTTGCTTGGGCAGAGAATTAACTTGATGCTAACTGCAATGAGGCAAAAGAAAAATCAAAAACACAAACCCTGATCTTGAAGTCCCATCTGTCTCCCAATTTAACAAAACAATATAAGTCCCACACCAAGCCCCTCAGTGATAGAGTTGACATAATCACTGCACTGCTTTTCCCTGTGCCAACACACATCCAGAGGCCTCATCTTGGCCACATCTACCCTATAAGCGAACACGAACTGGAACAAGGTCAGAAGACGTGCTGATACTGAAACGTGCTCCCTATCTCCACACTGCCACTCCTTAGGCCTCTTGCACACTGCAAGTGATTCCGATTCAGATTCCGCTTTTTAATCAGTTTTTACATCTGATTCAGATTCCGATTTGCAGTTTGCTCCCTGCACACTGCAAATCGGAATCGGAATCGGATGTAAAAACTGATTAAAAAGCGGAATCTGAATCGGAATCACTTGCAGTGTGCAAGAGGCCTGAAGCAGTTCATTTGGGTGCTGCCATAGGAACCTATGTTAATAGCCGCCATTAATGGTTCTGACCGATGATTTGGGTGCATGAGGCGGTAGATAAAATGGTGGGTGCCAAATTACCTGTAATAGCCGGAAAACCGTGGTTATTAGCATAGGTGCCTAGGGTGAGGCATTGGTGGGGCAGTCCTTAGGGTTAGGCGTCAGCAGGGAGGTCCTTAAGGTTAAGCAATGGTGGGGGAGTCCTTAGGAAGGATTAGCATAGGCCAGGGCAGGGGAGTCCTTAGGATTAGGCATTAAGGGGTAGGGCTTAAGAGAGAATAAGGCTAGGTTAGTCCATAGTAAAATAACAGTAAAGATTACCAATATTTTACTATCGGAATTGCTCACTGATTCGTACTAGAATATTGGTAATCACTGACATTTCACTTGCAGATATCAACGGTGCCCAAATTCGTCAGCACCTATTTTGAATGTATTCTGCCACCCTCTCTAAACCCCCTCCCCCTAAATAAAACGAAATGGGAGGTCAGCTGAATGGCCAACATTATCACATTCTTCCTCCAATCAATCTATTGTAAGAGAGCTTGCTGCATATATTACACTCCCAACAACCAGGCAGCACTTAAAGGGCCCATAATGATACGATTTTGTGTGCAATCGATTTTCCGATACAATTCTAATATTGATCACATTGATCCAGTTTTCAGGTTTCCATTAATCTGCTTGAATTGGATAGCAGCTATCCTTTCCGTTAGTGGGCTCAAATGACTGTTTCTGATTGAAAATCCAAAGGATTGTATCATTAATCGCCACCTTAAAGACCAAGCAAACATGATGACGACGTGATGGCTTGCCTCCAGAAAATCCCAGAGACCAGATCAGAAGATGTCACATGGTGTCATTGCTGGATTTTCAGCAGCAATTTGGTGAGTATCTGGGTTTTTAGAGGGTAGGGAAGTTATTTACAGAATGAAAAAGGGGATCCTGGGGTAATGTGAGATGTTGGAGACCCTGGGTCACTCCGGGTCTGCTTCTCTTATAGGTACGCCTCTGCCTGGTAATCTATTAACCCCTTGCATACCAGCAGTCTCTGGTCCCTTAAGGACGAGAGATTGCTGGTACCAGAAAATGGTGCTTACGACAAATCGCTGCGCATACCTGCCATTCTCACCAGTTATGATGCTCTCCCATCACTGCAGGCCCCTCCCTCTGTCGTCGCTATGGCGGCAGAGCCGTGTGAGCCGGTCAGGAACCGCTTTCATTGGCTCCTGATGCTGTCCATCAATGTAAGCCAATGTGATTGGCTCACAGTGATCATGCGGGTCAGGAGACAATGAAAGCGCCCCCTGACTTGCTCACACGGCTCTGCCATCTTATAGACGGCAGGGCGAGTGAACTGCGGTGGGTGCAGAGCGGCGAGATCGGCAGTCGCGGTGGGAGCGCGCGACGGGGTAGGAGAAATCTACCTCCTGTCAGAGCCGCGTAGCCCCCTGCAGGATGTAGATTTCTACCAATGCAGTCCGGAAGTGGTTAAAAAAAAATAACAGTAACGATTCAAAACATGCAATCACTGAAATTGCCTATTGTGTGGAAGATGAATCTCTCCCCAACATGCTGCCATAAATAAGCAGAGCTAAATTACTGCACATGCTTACATGTACAGCAACACATTTTTTTTTCAGCCTCTACAGCTAATTCTGTGGACACTGGTAATAAATTGCTCCCCAGAGGCTTGATTTTCTAGAAGCAGAATTGGTTCTGAGCATACAATCAAAATTTCAGTGAACTGTTATTTCACGCCGAAAATTCTGTAATGCTTCTCATTCTGCCAACTTATCCTCTTAATGTCACAATAGATATGAGTTTTGTACTTGTCTCCAGTACATGTGCTGTTCTGTATTACATTTACTGCAAACAGGACCATAGTGACAGCGCTAGAACCTGCACAGAAAGAACATTGAACGCCTAGAGTCACAGAAAGCTAACTTTGTCCTTGGACACTCTTTTCTGTTGCCTGGCTCGTCATGTTAAAATGAATGTACAGTCTTTAGATGAACTGAACACTTATCGACCTGTAATGCAGATTAGCTCAATAATTACCACTATCACAAACCCCACAGCCTCATCATTTGCAGAAAACAAACAATAACGGCCTCTGGGACTTTAGAAGGGAATTTAAATAATGTGGAAATAAAATGGAGAATTCCTTTTGTATCTTCCCTATGGGAGAAGCATAATATACACAGGAAAATATAAATACACACATAAAATCATCGACTTTTTGGAATCAATTATTAAAATATCATGTCAAGTCCTATATAAGAAAACTAAGCAAGCACAAAACCTTTGGGTAAAAACAGGGAACACCAAGAGCCCCAATAGTGTAATATGTACTGGTAAATGGTTACTATATAGAGTAAATATTAATACTCACAAACCAGGGTTACCATTAGGCAACCACTGTAAAGGCAGGTGGGGAGATTTTCCTGACCCCACTCAAGAATAAGAAGTCGCTCTCTGTAGATGAGAAAAAGGGGGTTCAACCCTCCACAGGCACCTCTGTAGATGAGAAAAACGGGGTTCAACCCTCCACAGGCACCTCTGTCACCTCTGTGACAGAGGTGCCTGGCTCTTCTACTGACCACATATGCTATTGCTCCGTTGTTATTGCCTGATGAAGCGGGATCAAACCTGCGAAACTGCGTTGCATATTTGGAGTTCATAAATCAAATATATTGACTGTCTTTACTACAGTCGTTGTGTGTCTACTTGGAGGAGGTAAGTCCACCACTACCTCCTCTATTTACCAAGAATTTGTTTTGTAAGCTCATTTAGCTTCCTTTTATCCTTTTGGCGCCTCTGTTCTCCTGCACAAAACCCTTGGGAGCTCAGTATTATTATGATCTTTTATGTATAAAGTGCCAACATATTATGTGGCTGTTTATATTAACCACTTCACTACTACAGGTGGTGTTCCCCTTATGGACCAGAGCAATTTTCACATTTCAGCGCTCCTACCAGTCATTCACCAATTACTTTATCACTACTTATCACACCCAAATGATCTATACCTTGGGGGGAGGAGGGGGGTGCCAACAATTAGGCTTTCTTTGGTTGGTACTTTTTGATAAGAATTATTTTATTCTATATCCATTTTAAAAGGAATAATACGAAAAACAATAATTATTTCTTAGTTCTCAGCCATTTTAGTTTTAAAATAAAATGTGCTACTGTGGATAAAACCCACACATTTTAATTGCCCATTTGTCCCGGCTATTACAATGTTTAAAATATGTCCCTAGTACAATGTATGGCGACAATATTTTGTTTGAAAATAAGGGTGTATTTTTTTAGCTTTGTTGCTAACTAGTTGCATAACTAATTACAAGTCCTTATTTGCAAAAAATAACAGTAATATACCATCATGACATACATATTAAAAAAAAGTTGAGTCCCTAAGGTAACTATTTAAGTTTTTCGTTTTATTTTTTTAAATGTCACTTTTTTTTTTTTTACAAGTTTTTTATTTGGTAACTATGGGAGGGGAGGGGGTATGAAGGATTAAACAATGGAATTATTATTTTTTTAATTAATGTATGTAGGTGTCTTTTTACTTTTTGTGCACTAGATGTCCCACCTCTTTATTCCTTTTTACTGTGGAATTTAAATTTAAGAGTGACATTTTCAAATGTCACTTTTTTTTTACAAGTTTTTATTTGGTAACTCTGGCTCCTGTCATGCGCCCTCTCTGTATTCACTCCCGCTTGGCTGTGTGTTTGCCCATTGTAAAATCTTTCCTCTCCCTGATTTACATTGGAATGTTCGTTACTGAGGGTTCTGTGCACAGAGTAAGATATTGCTTGCTTGGCACCTGTTATTTCCCACAATGCAAAAGCTGTTATTTCCCACAATGCAACAAGGTTCACAGACAGCAAACTGTCAGGACCATGGTTATGACATCACACTGTGGGAGGGGTTTCACCACAATATCATAATATAAATGGGCTATCTTACCAGCTGACCACGCCTATGGAATGTAAAGCAGACTATATTTTCATGGATTCTGTACATTGTAGCCCATTTATGGATGACTAGTATAAATAAATGCTGTATAATTATGATAAATATATTTTCTAATGTGTCTCCTGCAGGCAGCAGAGGCATTTTTCATTTCACCACTTCTTATAAACAGTTCCCAGGGCGACTACCCTCTCCCCCCCTCCACCACCGCACCTTTTGCTTACTCCCCATTCACCAGCTTCTGTCATCTATGAAAAGAAACTCCTATCTCATTAAGATGCCTATTAGTTTCCAGTCTAACATGAGATGAGTAATGCCTACTGATGTGTTCAGATGTAGGTGATTAGTAATACCAAAATAATGAATAACAATGACTTTCCATGCCGTTCCAGATACTCTGCATACTGTTCACAAATCAATATGGGGAAATCAACAACATCATTACTGCAAAATTATATATTATCATTGTTATTGCTATTATATTAATATTACAGATAGGTATCAACTTGAACAAGCGGAGAATGTTTCTCCGTGAAACGCGTTGTTTTAAAATAAATTTATACTTTTATAGCCACCTTGGCATAGTCTCTATCCCCACGGGGACTTACTTAACTAATACGCCTACCTCTGAGTCGTGCAGGCAGCTCTGAATGGAGCGTCCTGGCGCTTCCTGGCAACCAACTTGGGAGTTCCTGGAACGAGTGACGTCACACACGATTGAGCTCAGTCCCCGGCTCGGCTTAGTGGGACCAGGCGCATCCAGGCTGTGTACGCTGTGCCAGCCTCATTGAATCCAGGAGAGACCTGTCCTTTTTGGGGACTCTACTTGATAAACGAAGGACTCAGAGCGCTCCTTTCTTTTTTCTTTCTTTTTTTTTTTTATTATATTAAAGAGTCATTTCACTGATGCCTGGCGACTGGTATATGGTGGTGGATTGTATTAACTACTGAGCCTACTAGACAGAGGCACTTATCATGACCTTTGGACTGTACTGTGTGTACTCCTATTTTTTATTGCCTGAGGAAGCGGGAATATACCTGCGAAACGCGTTGAAAAAAGAATCCCTGGAGTGTACCAATAAATTTGATTGCTTTGAATACACAGTTTTCGTGTCGGCTTGCGGGGGGTAAGTCCACCTCTGCCTCCTAAGCAATTTTAAAAGTTTTAAGAATTGATTTTATCCTGTTGGCGCCTCTGTTCTTCATTACGTTATTTATTAAGCTGAAGAATTGTGAGTTTGGACATTTCAGCATTGTACACTGCAGCTGCAACAATGGCTAAGCACTTCCTGCTTCTCGTGTCGGGCACTAGAGCCCAAACAGACAAGCAGGAAGTGCAAAGAAGGAACGCTACAGAAGAAACAGATGGACCTGCAGCACCTGAAACTGGGAGGAGATGAGTGAGCTGCTACCTGTAATCCTTCCTCACTGCTCTATAATGCTGTGGGAAGGGGGCATCTGACTACAATACAGGGGGGGGAGGGCTGGTTGGAGGGAGAGGGGACAACTATCTACAATGCGGGGTGGGGGGGGGGGGGTGCTGGTGCGCCATCCATTGAAATGAATAGGGACTAGTGCACATTTATGATTCAATGCAGGGAATTGCAGTACCTCCACTGTATGTGGGCTTATTGCTTATTTAAAAAAATCAGCTGTGGCCCTGCAGTGGATAAGCAATTATTTATGAAATCTGCCCCACCCAATAAAATCAGATGCAAGTCTCTGGATGGTCCAGAGGCTTTCCCGATCTTCCTACACCTCACTGCGCTGTGCTGGGGCCCTCTAAACAATCTTTAACATTAAATTCAAAGATTGTTTGCGGCAGCTCTCCCCTTCATGTACGAGTGCAGTAGCCTGCACCTGCACAATGCGGTCCTGCTTGTACATGGAAAGGAGCATGGATGCAAACAGAAAGAGTGTCTTTTTATAAACTTCAGGCTTACTGTAGGCTGTGTACAAAGGTGTCTGCTCCATGTGGAAGAACAGAAAAAATGTACAAAAGAGTTTTAATAGAAAAAAAGTTAAGCCCTGTTCACATGCCTTATTGACACCTTGACTGACCATGCAGGTTGTGTGGCTAGGAGGGCAGAGCTAAACAGAATGTGGATCCACCTCCTTACCAATACCAACCAACATGACATTAAACAGTTAGGTGTGAGTGTAAATTTAAGCAAACTATGGGGCTCCTATACATTTTACAAAGATCTTACCGCTGTCCGTTTCCCCCAGGGTGCCCAGTAAAAAGAAAAACCCTTGGAGGTGAAGTGGTTAAAGGGGGGTGCTTTTTAAACAAGGTGGCAACACCTCACAACTCCTTGCAAAGCTTATGGGGCTATCAGGTCACACTGTTAAAGAGACTCTGTAACAAAAATTAAATAAACCTATTCTAATGTGCTCTTGCTTACTGCAACACTTTCTACTTTCACCATCTCTGTAATAAATCAATGTATCTTTCCCCTGTTGGACTCTTCTGTGCTGATCTCTTATGCACACCCCTCTCCAGGCCCCTCTATGCACACTCCAGTGTGTGTGTTTTTTACATAAGCCAGCAGCGTCTCTGCTATCTTATCAGTGAGAGAAAAGCTGGATAAAAATCCTCCTCTGTTAGGCTGTGAAAGGAGCTGGCTGACACATACTGAGGAATTACAGACAGGGCAGAGCTGTCTGCAGGAAGAAACGATCAGCCTGTCACTAGTATTCAGTGGATGAGAGCTGCAGGGGGACAGAAGGTAAACACACAAATGATCTCTTGAGATTCAAAAGGAAGGCTGTATACAGCCTGCTTGTGTATGGATGTATTTTCTATGTGCGGACATACTGTACATCAACCTACTTCCTGTTTTGGTGGCTATTTTGTTTGTTTATAAACAAACTTTTTAAAACTGTTTTTGACTACTTTTAATGTGGCGAGGAGCGGCGAAATTGTGACAGAGGGGAATAGGAGATGTCCCCTAACGTACTGGTATGTTTACTTTTGTGCGATTTTAACTATACAGATTCTCTTTAAACAAATAGCCACCCTCATCCAAATAACTAGGTAAAAATGTGATTTCCAATTACTTTCCACAAAGGCTTAAAAAGTAAAAAAAAGTAAAAAAAAAAAAAAAAAAAAAAAAACCACCTTAGCATAAAAAACAACATGTTTTGAATAAATAAAATGCGGCTGGTTTAAGATTGCTTTATTAAAATCATGTGTCATAATTCTGTTCTACTGTGTTGTTGTTTGGTTTCCGAATGCCTCTTTGCAGCCTGCATTTGCCTCTTCCCATCACCAGCTGATTGGGAGCTCTGCCATCAGCGCACTTGAACTTCCTGCTGGGGATTCTCATTTTGTTCACACAAATGGAAATAGGCCAGCGTCGGTGCTTCTAGTCATTTGAGGGTGGAGGAGCAATGGGGCAACAGTTTGCGATGAGGCAAGAAAAGCACAGAAGAATAGAAGGAATATTTGAAAACAAACAATGCCAGATTTTTGTAAAGGAATGTTTAACTGGTGTGTGTTATTTTAATACAGTGTGAGCACGTCTTTATGTTTTGATAAAAAAAAAAAAAAATTGTAACACTGTAGTAAGGAGTCAGGAATGATCCTATTACATATTTTCCTGGGTGAGGTGGCTTTTTGGTTACTAACTTATTAAAGGGGTATGCAAACAGCAGCATAAGACTCCCTGGTCCTATGATTCTCACTTTTTCTTGGGGCATATAGAGGTGGAGATGAGTTCCTTGTCTCTCAACATTAGGACAAAGGTGTGTGTGTGGCACGGATTCCTTCCTTCCCCCTAGCAAAGCACCCCCATAATTTTAAAAGTGGTACAGTCTGTTATTAATAAGGGGGAGATGCCCCATGGTTACTGGTTCACCCTCCTGGTCACCCAACTTGCATTGAGTTAGTTAAAGTACTCCTGTACTGTATTTTAATGACCTGTTAAAAAAAAACCCATAGCATAACTCACAAACTCCAGGTTTCCTTTGCTGTCTTTTCCCCCATGTCATCTCTCTCATTCTGCCGCAGTGTTCTGACTCTTATACTCTTATACGCCGGCATTTTCAACGTTCTAGAAAGTCGAAGATTTCGGCTGACTAGTGCGGCCCTGGTGGCCCTGGACTGAGAGGATGGTGCTGCGACATATGTCACAGCACCATTCACAAAATGGCACTAAGAGCAATCAAACCCCCTCTCAGTTCAGGGGTACTTTAAGAATGAGTAAAACTAGAGTCTGCGTGTTGTTTTGTTTTCATTTCATATTAACTTAAATATGTTAAAAAAAATAGTGATAAAATATTTATTTGAGCTGGAATGGATGTTTATGAAACATTTTCCCTGATAAGGAACATGTTATAAAAGCAGCATCTGTGATCTATTGGCTGTGTGCTGCGGCTTACGTACCGACATTTGTTGCTCAAGCAGCAGTGGATGATTAGATCTGACTTCTGGTTGCCGCCCCCCTCCCCCACTCAGTCCCCATCAGTGCATACAAAAAGGGCGCATCGGTAATTTGGGCACCGGGGAAAGCTGCTTGTAGAATATCTATAAAATGACCTATATTCTACTACTGTATTGGGCAATGGGTAGTAGTAATCGGTAATTGTTAGCGATATTTTGCTATCTTTAAACTTAAAATGTACCTGAAAGTAAAAAAGGGCCCCTTTGGGGTATTCATCTTGGGAGGGAGAAGCAAAGGATTGGTGTTATGTGGCAATGGTGGGGTTGGCTAGTTGACAGCCTTGCAGCAGAATTCTGTATTAGCTGCAGGCAGTGTAGGTCTTTATTTGGAAGGCCTTCATAGTGGGAATTGCAATGGTCCAGATGTGTTGTGATGAAGACATGACCTGCTTTTGGAAGCTCTTTTAGGTCTTTATTTGAAAGGCCTGCATAGAGGGAAATGCAATGGTCCAGATGTGATGTGATGATGAAGACATGATCTAGGGTTGGATCCATTTTTGTAATGTTCCTTAGGTGAAGAAAGAAATGTTTCACAAAAGCTGAAATTTGATGTGTGAAGCTTCAGACACACATGCCAGAGAGTTCTCACAACCTTAAAATCGAGTCTGGGAGATACAGTCACACGTATAAGCCCAGGGAGAATAGACTATGCCAACACTGTGAGCAGAAGACCCTTGAGGATGAGAATCACTTCCTGTACTTCCTGTACTTCTCCAAATATACTGCAACCATGGAAACCTTTTCAAAGAACGTCAATGAAACTTTTTCCAGACTTTCACACAATAGAGGATGAGGCAAAACTCTACTGGGAGAAGAGGAATCCACAGTGACAATCGCTGCACACCATGTCGCAGCGTGCCACAGACAGAGGAGGAATCCACAGTGACAATCGCTGCACACTATGTCACAGCTTGCCACAGACTGAGAGGAGCATGAATGAACTGTAAACCTAAAAAATGCCATTGCTTATCCATTGTACCCCTATACCACCCCCAACCTCCAGGAGTCACCTCCTTCCATGTCCCCCATTTCCTCTTGCTTTGGCAAAGCCTCTATTTTTACAAGTTTTAAAGTGAACCTAAATAGGGAGAATATTTTTTTCAGAGCTCAGAGTTCCACTTTAACTGTTTCTTAGAAAGTCTCTTTTAAATGTGGAAAGTGCATTGAAGTGTATGAAGTGTAATAACAATGTTTTTCATGCTCTTTACCATTAAGCCCGCTCACTCTAATCCATCTAGTCATCCCAGCTCTGCAACCCCCATGATTACCTACATGCAGCTCAGTCCATCCACACAGAGAAGATTATATAGGATAACCATGGTGGAGGAGGAGAGGTGGGCTAAAAGGAAGCCGAAATCCCATCTTTGCATTATAATTCCAACTTCTCTGCTGCTTGAAAAATCAAAAATAGATCACTTTAATCAATTTCAGATTTACCAGTAAGTCTGACAAATAATTCTTAATTCCTCTGAGGCAAAATGCGGTGTTAAGAGCTAAGAGCCCATGGTATATATATATATATATATATATATATATATATATATATATATATAATCATTGATAGATTTCAGCTTTCAGCTAGGGGAAGAGGAGGAGGAGGAATTTACAATACACAAGAGCTAAATGACAGCTCTGCCATTTTATTACAGGCATTATAATCACTTAGCACTTGCTTGTCAGCGTTAGTGATCATCTGCTGACTTTAATTGTATTCTATGTAGCAGTAGCATTTTCATTAACAAAAAAAAATATCAGTAAGGCAATAATGCTATTTTATGGGCTTCAATTCTGTGGATCAGGCTTAGTAAGGCCCTCCAGGCGAAATGGCGCATGCATGAAAAAGAGCCATCAGGAAATTTGGGCGCCTAATTTCGGCAAATAGAATATCGGTATGTTTACCAATAGTCTACATTTTTAAATTATGGTAGTAAAATATTGGTAAATTATACAGATATTGTAATATTTTAGTACAATTAAACCTAAGCCTATTCTCACATAGAACCCTGCCTCTATCTAACCTTAACCATCTCATGCCGATGCCTAACTCTAAACTCCCTCCCTATGCCTAAACTTAACCAACTCCTCCCTCCACGCCTAACCTTAACTCATTAGCAGCTTAAATAGAGTTATCCCCTTTGAGATAAGTGCACTGCTTTTGACCTCAGTCGGCAGAACTCAGTGTGCTGTGGAATGCTTTGATCTCTCTCTGCTAGTAGAAAATATAGGAACTGAAAGCAGAAGTCCTCTGTTATTGTCTCACACTGCCCCCTAGTGACAAGTGGCCAGAAGTACTAATTAGAAGTAAGGAAATGTAGCACGTAAGAAATAAAAAAAAGTGCTAAAACAAATTAGCATGGAGCACTTGCAAGCCTCTAAATAAATTGCACCCCCCATGCCTAACCTTAAACCCCCCCTACGAGTGCCTAACCTTATCCATCTCCACGGCTGCAAAAAAAAAGAAAAATATTGTGCACCGCATAGACACCCATAATAAATATTGGAAAAAGTGTGAAATTTGTCACTGTGGTGCCCAAGAAATAGCGCCCACCTCCCAGTGCCCGCTATTTATTGAGTGCCCAAATTTCACACTTTTACACATATTTTCTGTGGGCATTTTTGCGGCACCCAGCCCTCTGCTGCTAACGGCCCCCAAATCTCCTGCTTCGCACCAAGTTGCAGATTATCGGAGATCACAATATACAATTAACTTTCTCTATTTTTACAGACAGTTAAATATAACCTAGACCCACACATAAACTAGGCCCAAAGTGTCCACAGTTCCATTAGCTTTCCACTAAAGGGACAGCACTATGTAACTTACATTAACATGATCCCCATTTTAATGCTCCTTTTTTTTTTTTGCAACTATTGCAAAAAATTGTAAAACTTGAGCTGGGCCTTGGCGATTTTTTTTAAGCTGGCCACCAATGCTCTGGCCATGTCGGCTTGATTAGTGGCTGCTGAGCTGGGGGTAGGCCGTGGCCACACATCAGGAGATTTCCAAAGATCTTTGGCAGCCTTTGGAAACATGGCCGTAGCTGTAGTGCTGAGGAGAGGGGGGGGGGGGGGGGGCAGCATCTCTTGTGCCTCATAAACGTTAGGACATGTATGTATTTATCCCCGTGGCCTCTGTCCCCCATCCGCCCTTAATGAGAGAGAGCCTCAGAAATTGGCTTTTGGCATGGGGGATTTTTTTCATAAACGCATTCGCAGCTGGTTTAAATAACATCGCAGGTTGGATACTTAATGCGGATCCGAGATGAAAAACTAACTATAATAAGTAACTTGTCTATATATCTTATCTAAAGTTTAGATAGTTTACACAGCAAATCTAGCTGCAAACAGCTTCAACAGAATATGATTATTTCTTCCTGGGATCAATGACTGCGGCCATGTTCTGTTTGTCACATTGTCACAGGCTGAGGGATGGAGATGCTATCAGCTTGCCTGTGTGTAAATTCAGTCCCCTCTCTTCCTCCCTCCTCCCCTCTGCCTTTGAAATCAATGGCTAGTAACCTACTTCTCCTCCTGCCCAGACTGAGCTCCCATAAGCTCTTGCTACAGTGCCAAGGCACAAAAGGAGCTGTGGGTGAGGCTTGTTTAGTTTATAGGGAATTAGAGTATTAAAACAAAACAAAAAAAAGTATTTGGCTTGAGGAATGCCCTATAAACTATATGAAAGTAACACAATTATGCAATGAGTAAAAGTTTATCTTGGATCCACATTAAATGCTGTGGCCCAATTAAAGGGACACTTAAGTCAAACAAAAAAAAATGAGTTTTACTCACCTAGGGGTTCCAATAGCCCCCTGCAGCTGTCCGGTGCCCTCGCCGTCTCCCTCCGATCCTCCTGGCCCCGCAGGCAGCCACTTCCTGTTTCGGTGACAGGAGCTGACAGGCTGGGGACGCGAGTGATTCTTCACGTTCCCAGACACATTAGCACCCTCTATGCTGCTATATGGTATATGATATATGCTATAGCAGCATAGATGGCGCTATTGTGGCCAGGAACGCGAAGAATCACTTGCGTCCCCAGCCTGTCAGCTCCTGTCACCGAAACAGGAAGTGGCTGCCGGTGGGGCCAGGAGGATCGGAGGGAGACGGCGAGGGCACCGGACAGCTGCAGGGGGCTATTGGAAGCCCCAGGCGAGTAAAACTCATTTTTTTTTGTTTGACTTAAGTGTCCCTTTAAGTTCAATCTTTTCTTTCAATCTGCATGATCTTCTCGAAAATATACAAATGTCCACTTAAAATCACACCTTTAGTGAGCACCCTCAGGCTACTGTCAATGCAGCCTGTTATTTCATTTTTTTATATCACATCAATTCATGCTCACTTTAAAAAAACAACCAAGAAAAGACTGCGACCAACTGAAATGTGTTTCTTTTATTTAAACAGCTTTTGTAAGGGATAAGTATCTTAGCTATATAGTTCTTTATGTTAAACTGCAGTATAAATAGCCTGTCTGCCGGCTATATATTTTGACTATAGCATGTTTTTGCTTCCAGAGTCACACCTAAAGGGAACTGTGTAATTTATGTAAACTGTGCCTACAGCATATATGTTCAGTTCTAGGTTAACATGCAAAATATCATATTTGGAATATTATCTGGGTCACACTTGCTGGCTGTCACTGAAAAGTGAGGGCAGGATGTACATTGAGCATAAAACAAAGGCCCTGAAGGCCTAGTATGACTTAAAGCGGGATTGTCACCATAAAAATCAAATTTCAGCAGCAACTGGTCTGAGTGTATTAAAGGGAACCAGAGAGGTTGGGAGGAAAGGTTTTATACATACCTGGGGCTTCCTCCAGCCCCATAATACTGGATCGCTCCCACGCCGCCGTCCTCCGCTTCCTCTGTCCGCCGGTACTGGGTCCCGTTACTTCCGCCAGTCGGCGGGCAGACGCGACCAATATTCTGCATCACAGGGGCTACCTCCTTAGCCTTACGCGAGCCATGCGTAAGGCTATGGAGGGAGCCCCTGATCATGCGGAAAATTGGCCGCGTCCGCCGGAAGTGACGGGACCCGGTACCGCTGATAGAGGAACCGGAGGACGGCGGCGTGGGAGCGATCCAGGTTTATGGGGCTGGAGGAAGCCCCAGGTATGTATAAAAGCTTTCTCTATTTTTAACATAGCTTCCTCTCTGGTTCCCTTTAAGTGATGCTAATCTTGCATTCAAAACTTTCAAAACGTTTTCTGCTGTTATGATTTGGAGTTATCACATACTTAAGGAGCACTGGCCCTTTAGTAGTCAGTGCCAAACAGTTGCATGCAGGGGTTCTTTTTATCTATAATATATTCCTCCTCTTCCATTTATTTCCCTGCCTAGCTGCTTATCTGAAACACAATCCTCTGCTCGCTTGTTTTTGCAAGCAAGGCTGAGGTGACTCAGCGATTGGAGGAGAAAAGACAAAAAAGTAAAGGGCAGAAATGACATCAGGTTTTAGCCTAAAATGTGGGCAAAAGACATGTCCCCCACCAGGAACAGAATTCTCTTCATTTACTATATAACATTCACTGAAATCAAAACGTGGACACTGGACAGTACAATACATGTGTGTTATGTAAGTAGAGCAAGTATTTATCTACTTATATATTTGTTTTTTTTCCCCTGGCATAGTATGGCTAATCCTACTGCTTTAAAGTACCCATGAACCAGGGTAAAATCTTTTAAATAAAGCCCATGATGGTGTAGATTAACTTTTAACAGGTGTCCTGGTGCTGCTCGTTGTTGTCCTCCACCCCATTCCTAGTCTCCGGTCAATTTCATATTCAATAGTATCCTCCAGCCCAATGTGGAAACTAGGAAGCTAACCCTAGCGGTGGCTTGTGGGTTGGAACTGCACAAGTGCAAGTTCCAAACCATGCGAGCACGGAGAAAGCAAGATACTAGAACTGAGCAGGCAGCTCTAAAAGATTGTCAAGAGGACCAAGACGAGACAAGACATACACTGTATATTCTGGCATATAAGACTACTTTTTAACACTTGAAAATCTTCTAAAAAGTCAGGGGTCGACTATATATACTTATATACACCGGATGGCATTGATGCTGGGTGATACGCCCTATCCTGTTACCGCCTCTCAGATCTCACTGCTGCGGACTGTAGTGAAGCGGCGCAGGCGCACATGTGCGAGACAGGTGGAAGAGGCATGTTTTATGGGCACAGCGTGATCTAGTCTTCCATACCGCTCTGATAAACAGGGAGACAAGGAGAGCTGACCAATTCACTCAGGGAGAAGGAAAGTTGACCAATCCAACCAGTCAGTAGTCTATATACTGTTATATACTGGGTACCACATACAGTACAGCACCAGTATCTGTTCATACATAGCGTTGTGCGTTGGTGGAGGGGTAGTCTTATGCGGCGAGTATATCCCAAACTCTATATTTTAGCTGGACAAGTTGGGGGTCGTCTTATACACCAAGTCATCTTATACGCCGGAAAATATGGTAACATGTATATTGCCCATTCTTTGGCCAGGCTCAAAGCGCTTGAGCAACAGTCACTAGGGTGCAATCAGTAGGCAGTAGCAGCATTAGGGAGTCTAGCCTAAGGACTCCTTATGCTGGGTTACTGTACAGGAAGAGCCAAGATTTGAACCCTGGTCTCCTGTGTCAGAGGCAGAGCCCTTAAAGGGAACCTGTACTGAGTAAAATTATTTAAAATAAAGACACGAGGCAACTTCAAATGAACATTACATAGTTACCTTGCCATCAGTTCCTCTCAGAAGCTCACCATTTTCTTCTGACAATGATCCCTTCCAGTTCTGACAACATTTTGTCAGAACTGAAATATATCAGTTGCTGTCAGTTATATATCAGTTGCTGTCAGTTACAGCTGACAGGAGAACTGATGTGTCCATGTTTCCCTATGGCTCAAGTGGGCGATGTTACAGTTTAACTGTGTGCTGACCAGAAAGCTGTTATGGTGTAATGGCCATTTTCAAAATGGAGGACCGAGAATTCCATTGATCACAGTGAACAAACAGCACGCAACAGAAGAAAAAGAGATTGAGGAGTAGACTACACAGGAGGTAAGTATGACTTGTGTATGTTTATTTTGACTTTTAATTTTCAGTTCAGGTTTTCTTTAACCTTTACAGTATCCAGCCATGACAATAAAGACTGCAACAACTTGTGATTATATGGTATATCTATGAAGGCAACTGACAACCACCAGTTTGTGAGTGATGCCTTAAAAAATATCTCATAGATCATGGAAGGAACGATTTATGACTCAACCTAGCTCATGGGGTACTATGCTTTCTAATAATGACCTTCACAGAGATGTGAGTGCACCACTATTTCTTAAAGTCAATGGGAACCGACGTTAAAAAAAAAAGCCAGATAGTTACCTAAGGAGAGGGAAGGCTCTGGGTCTTATAGAGCCTTCTTTCTCCTCTCCCAGTCCCCGTTGTAGCGCTGGCTTCCCGGTAGCAGTAATCGATCAATTTGGTCAAATGCTGCTGTCTCTTTGGAAGTCTTCGGGAGCCCGAGTGCTCCTGAAGACAGGCCACTCCGTACTGCGCACATGGGAGCGCCCTCTGTTATCACAAGGCATAAAAACATAAATGATTGGGGTTCCCCTTTAGATTTGTTGTTATTTGAGCCTGAAACCAGGATAATCAATGTTAGGTATCCTGAAAAATGTAGAACATTCTACTATATGTCGCTGCAGCATCTCTTTTAATTGACTCTTCAAACTCATGTGCATATCACTGTTAAAGTGCTGATAACATCTGCTAACACTGATTAGATGTATGGTATGTATGTACTGTATATGTATGGGATGCTCCTGGCTCATTTTTTAATATAAACATTAGAAGAGATAAGCTTGTATTTTGACCCAGCATGACCAAGTGTCCATAGAACAGATGGGAAATGGTCAACGCCGGTCATCCTAGTGCCCCACCAACCACATTCCCACTGATGATAAAGGCACAGTGACACACACACATGCCACTGTTGGTAACTGTATTTACTGTCTGGTTATGCTGGACTACAATAAAAGATCATTTTGCATTGGATGGTGCCCACATTCTGCTTCTGTCTATCGTATGTTCCTCCTTCCTTCTATCCACATGGCTGGAGCACAACAATGAGCCATTTCAGCAAAGAGAGCGGAAACATCGCCTACACACAGTCCAACCTTTATCTCATTCACCTTTAAACATAGTGAGTGGCCACACTGACCACACTTTATCTTATGTATTGAACTGATAAGCTTGTGTTTTACAACACAAGCAAAATAATTCAAACAAATCGGATGCCTTATTAATCAGCGCCTAATTTTACGCATGCTTAAAGGACCACTATCACAAAAAATTTTAAAATTTAAAATACATGTAAACATACAAAGAAGAAGTACATTTTTTTCAGAGTAAAATGAGCCATACATTACTTTTCTCCTATGTTGCTGTCACTTACAGTAGGTAGAAGAAATCTGACAGAACCGACAGGTTTTGAACTAGTCCATCTCTTCATGGGGGATTCTCAGCAAGGCTTTTATTCTTTATAAAGACACTCCCTGAAAAGGATTTATACAAAGATGCTGGCAAGCCTCCCTGCTCCCTGCACACTTTTTTGGCAGTTGGATGGAACAACTGCGATTCACTAAGTGCTTTTGAAACTAACAAAACCCTGAGAAACCTCCATGAAAAGATGCGCTAGTCCAAAACCTGTTGGCTCTGTCAGATTTCTACTACCTACTGTAAATGACAGCAACATAGGAGAAAAGTAATTTACGGCTCATTTTACTGTGGAGGAAATGTACTTATTATTTGTATGTGTTTACATGTTTTTTAAAACGATTTTGGAGATAGTGTCCCTTTAAGTATATGTACACAAACACTTTTGTAGGTGTGTCGGGTTACTTACATTCTGCAATGATCTCTGGCCCCGAGATGCCTTACCATACACAAACCCTTTTATCTAAATTTTTCATTTGTAAACAAAATGTCACACTTTAGACCTACTGGCTACGAGGAAACCGCAAATATCAACAAAAATGAAAAGAGTCCAGTTGTAAAAGTGTCTCACTGTTTGCTTGCAGTGATGCTATTTATTTATTTATTATTCCCACTGCTTGCGTGGGTGGACCTGTTAGAATAAGCACGTAGGCCTGGGAAAAATCCCAGTTGCTATGGTAACCTTAAACACTGTAGAAACAAGCACCATTTAATTACTGGTCAGAAGTGTCCAGATCTGTGTGTGTGTGCGTGTGTGCGTGTGTGTGTGTGCGTGTGTGTGTGTGTGTGTGCGTGTGTGTGTGTACGTGTATATATATATATATATATATATCTTGCTTTGCCTCATGCTTTGATTTTTGCATAATCAATACATATCTGCTACAGGTAAACTACAGCTAAAATTTCAGCTATACTCATTTATTCTTGCCACATTTACCACATATATGGACTGTATATTTCATACAGAGACACTGGCTAAGATAAGCATTGAGGCCTCGTTCACAGTGGGACGTTGAGGAGCGACATTAGAGGGTCAAAGTAACGTCACAAGACACAAGGCAATGTTAAGTCTATGTGCAGTTCACAGCGCACGCGTTGCATTGAGTTGTAACGTGTCACAGTATCAAGACGTTGGTCATAACTGATGCGTTGACAGATAGACTAATAGCCTATGACAACCCAAAAATTAATAAAATATATGTTAGAATTTCTCACATTAGGAAGTTCGCACAAGCGCCATAATGTCCGCATCATATAAAGCAATGCAACATAATGTAGCTTAACGTGGACACTTTTTGGGCGACTTTACATTGCTTTAGGGTTCCATTGTGCGTCCTTGACGTGACAATATAACGCAACGTCCCAATGTGAATAGAGCTTCAACCTTTGAATGTAAGTCAGTTTTAGCAGACATAACCTGCAGTTCTCAGACTTTGAGAATTAACTAATGCACACATGTGGAAGACAGACAAATTGAAGGCAAACAGTGATCTCAACGTTAGCACTGCAAGAAGGGAACCTGCTCTGCTCTGCTGGTCAATCTAATCTTTTGTGATAGGTGTCTGTTGAATACTATTTTTACTATTATAAAGAGAAACAGTGTAGTGTAATCTTCGCTTCTGGCGTCGCATCATGACGCCAAAAGTACGGACACTCCCCCGCCTCCTGCGTGTGCGCTCCAGCGGCTTCACCATAAAGCTACATGCTAGCTTTATAGTGGAGCCACTGGAGCGCACACGCAGGAGGCGGGGGAGTGTGCGCACTTCTGGCGTCATGATGCGACGCCAGAAGCGAAGATTACAGGACATACTGCGCATGTGCGGCGCAGTATGTCCGGGTCAGGGGTCAGGAGAGTCAGCCAGTACCGGGAGCTGTGGCTGACGAGCGGGACCCGACGGCAGGGAGCGAGGGGAGCGGTGAGTATGTACTTTTCTTTACCTACACAATGCTGGTTTTATCTCTCTGCAGCCTTTCGGCTGCAGTATCCTTTAAACCTATCTGATGAGAAGAATCTGATGACAAATAATTTAGGCCTAATCCTGCAGGACTTTCCTGGAATCCCATAATTTCATTTTGTATTTAAAAGTTAAAATCTACATTTAAAGTTTTGATTTGGCAGCACAGAAATCAATATAGCAGCCGTTAGCCAATGCCGTGGGACCTGTAGCCAAGGAAAGGGGGTCCAGTCACAGCAGCTAGGTATGGAATAGTGGCAACCAGGCTCTGTGATTGCGCATATGCAAGGTTTATGAACAGCACATGGGGAGTCAGTGACACAGCAAAGTGGGCACGTTTTCTGTAACAAATGAGATTTGTAAAAAGTAAGAATTTTGTAGGCTACATCTGAGTAAGGTATGGTCCAGTGTTAGTCATGGAGTACATATGCTGAGATCAAACCAGCTAATTTACATCCTTTTCTTTCAAACTGTTAAAAAACTAAGTTTCTACCTAACTTTCTTCTTCAGGCATGATAACGAACTGGATCAGAACTGTTTTCGTGTGGTTCTGATCCAGTTCAGAACAGGCTGTTCAGCATATACCCAAGCAGTGTGCTTATACATCGATTGTTCCTAAATTGTCCCCGAAAACAATCTGAAATGGTTATTTTGGCAACAATTATGCAAGGATTGCATGGCTGGATTTGAGGCAAGGCCACAAAGGCCATGGCCTAAGGCTCCAGGAAGCAAGGGGTGGGAAGTGGGCTGGCACAATCAGGCAGGTAAACTGCCAAACATGTAAAAAACAGCCATGGCCGTTTCTAGGACTGTGCGGCCCGTGCAGGCGCCCTGAGCGCTGTTGGGTAGGGCGCTGTGATGGAGGGGGGAGCCGCAGGAGCGGGGAGGGCAGCCCGACCTGCTAAACAGGAAGCAGCGTGTGTATCAGCGTCTATGCAGAGAGGAGAGTGGCGGCGAGTGAGAAGCGATTGTAACCAGGGAGGTGAGTAGTTTTGTATAGCGCTTCCCTGCGCATTGCTTTGCAGTCCGAGGGGGGAGCATGGAGGGCGGCCCGGGAGAGGGAGGGAGAGGTCGGGCTGCCCTCCCCACAGCTGTGGCTCTCCCCTCCATTATGGGGGGCACCTACCTAACCTATACTGGGGGCACCTACCTATCTAACCTATACTGGGGGGCACCTATCTCATCTAACCTATACTGGGGGGCACCTATCTAAACTAACCTATACTGGGGGACAGCTACCTAATCTAACCTATACTGGGGGTCAGCTACCTAATCTAACCTATACTGGGGGGCAGCTACCTAATCTAACCTAAACTGGGGGGCAGCTACCTAATCTAACCTATACTGGGGGGCACCTACCTAATCTAACCTATACTGGGGGGGAACCTACCTCATCTAACCTATACTGGGGGGGCACCTACCTAATCTAACCTATACTGGGGGACAGCTACCTAGTCTAACCTTTACTGGGGGGCAGCTACCTATCTAACCTATACTGGGGGGCAGCTACCTATCTAACCTATACTGGGGGGCACCTACCTATCTAACCTATACTGGGGGGCAGCTACCTATCTAACCTGGGGGGCAGCTACCTAATCTAACCTATACTGATGGGGGAGCTACCTAATCTAACCTATACTGGGGGGCTCCTACCTATCTAACCTATACTGGGGGGGCACCTACCTATCTAACCTATACTGGGGGGCACATACCTATCTAACCTATACTGGGGGGCACCTACCTATCTAACTTATAGTGGGAGCATTAACTTATCTAACCTGTATTAGGGGCACTTACATACCTACCTAGCTAGCCTATACAGATGACTACTATACTGGCTACCTATATTGGAGGCACCTACCTAACTAACCTATACTGGGGGCATCTACCTAGCTAACCTATGCTGGGGGCAACTATTCTGGCTACCTATATTAGAGGCACCCACCTAGCTAACCTGTACTGGGGGCACCTACCTATCTAACTTATACCGGGGGCGCCTGCCTATCTAACCTATACTGGGGGCAACTATACTGGCTACCTATACTGGAGGCACCTACCTGGCTAACCTATACCGGAGGCAACTATACTGGCTCACCTATGGCTGGCTACCTATACTGGGGGGACCTATAGCTGGCTACCTATACTGGGGTACCTATTCTGGGGAAATCTATACTGAGTGCAACTAGACCTGGCTAACCTATACTGCGGGCACCCATACCTTGCTTCCGGGGGTGGGGGTGGGGCGCAATTTTTTACGCCCTGGGTGCATTTTAGCCTAGAAACTGCACTGAACACAGCGAGCACAAACCTGGTCCTTGGCTGCCCTGCTTCCACAGGGCAGATCAGTCGAGCACAGCACAGGTTGGGGGAAGCACAGGACAGGGGAGCATAGGACGGGGATTCTCAAGACCAGGGGAGACACAGTGGGTGGGGTGGGGTTGTAAGTGGGCCTTGGGCGGTAAAATGTACAAATCCAGCCCTGAAGGTTTGTACAAAGCTTAATAGCTGCACATATGGGACCAACTTTTAAATGGAAAATATAGTAGCTTGATGTGCACTGGCAGACAAGGGCAATCTGAAACATGTCTGGTAATGGGGCTGTCCCTGGGGTGATTGGATGAAGCAAAAAATAAGGATACAAGCCATGGAGAGAATGCACAATCCAGGCTTCTGTGTCAAGAGCCACATACAAGCTGCAGATAACTGTACACTCCCCAGTACAGGGGGAATGGGAAGCAAGAGAAGCACTGAGAATTGAATTTACCCCAACTTCAGTAATCTACAAATTATGGAACATATCCTGAAAGGATTCTTCTACCTGCCACAAATGGGAGTCATTCCAAAGACAGTCACATACAATCTAGAGTCCACAGGCACTCATTGGCCAGTCTTCTGCAAGAAATCAGTCATTTGAACTAAAACACACTTTTGACAGTTTTGCACCAAACTGTTAACATTTCTAAAGGGCTTTAGAGAATGAAGCAAACCTGTGACCAGAGGAAAGGGAAGCATTTTTGTATTTACCTAGATAGTGGGAAGACTCTGGATGGTCCAGAGGTTTCCCAGATCCTCAAGCTCACCTGCTTCTTTATTGTGGCCCCATCCATCCTTGTGAGAGGCTAAAAGCGTATCTAAACTGCACATGTGCAATTACAGCAAGCACATGCCCAGCAGAACAGCTTGTGCACGGAAGTAAAGGCTGTGTACAAGCGGCTTCTTTCTACTGGGCATGCCCGGAAAGTACTCGCACATGCCCAGCATGAATGTACTCGCACATTGACAGGAGCGTAGCCACAAAAGCATATTCCACAAGCTCTTGTTAAATATTTTCAGAGGGAACCAGCGGCACTCGAGGAGGAGCGGGGGGGAGCTTCTGAACAATCCAGAGGACTTCTTCTATGGAGGTATCCAATTTTTTACATTTATTCCACTTCAGGGTCACTAGTTTAAGACATCATTATTTCTGCTGAAATCTGATCATGATTCAATGCCCCAATGTGGTGAGTCTATCACTTCCCAACCTGTTATTGTTCAGTGGTTGTACAACTGGGCAACAACATTTTTTTAGAAAGACTGACTAACCAGCTGACCAACCCGGAACAGCCAGCATATCCTGTTCTGTGCCTCTCATCTGCAGCTGGACAAAGTCCCTCTCTCAGCCTATTCACAGGATAAGGGAGATTACCAGATAACTGATATAGCAGCATCACCCTGACACTCCCCTTCTCCAATCAAGTATCACACTGGAGTACTGTATATCACTACATGATGCTGTAGAGCCCAAATGGTAGCCCCTCCCCCCATATAATCTGATAGCAGATGTGCATACATTTCATGACCCAATATCAAGACACACTAAGCTCTTATAGTTGCTGTATATACACATGCAATCAGTTATTATATACTAAGTATGTTACTGGATCAAATGGTGTTTATTTTTTTTTTTAAATCTGCCTTTGTTACTCTTTTTTTTTTACACAGGAGGCCTTTCAGAATGGAATCAGGAAATTTGGTTGCCCGCTATCGCGGTATTGATCCAAGATTTGGAGACCATGGCGCCCGATAAATAAGGGGCGCTGGGTCCAGTGACCACTGTTTATCGCGCACTGGGGCCCCCAATTTATTGCTCAATACCACAATTTCAATGGGTGCTTATGGCTTCACCGGCGGGGTGACGGCGATGGGGGAGCTAGGTTAGGTGTGGGTGTGTGTGGGGGGGAGGGAGGGTAGGGATAGGTGGGGGAGGTGAGGGTTAGGTGTCAGGTAGGGTGTATGTGTGGGGTAGGGATAGGCGTTAGGTCGGGGGTCTGTGTAGGGGGAAGATTTGGCTTAGGCATCAGGTGTGGTGTATGTGCGGGGGGGGGTTAGGGTTAGGTGTCAGGTAGGGTGTATTTGTGTGTGTGTGGGGGGGGGTTAGGGTTAAGTGTCAGGTAGGATGTATGTGTGGGGGGTTAGGCGTCAGATAGGGTGTTTGTGCTGAGGGGGGGGGGTGGATGTTAGGGAATGGTGTTTGTGCGGGGGTGGGTAGGGTTAGGTGTCAGGTAGGGTGCTTGTGCGGGGAGGCGGGGGTGTTAGGGTTAGGTGTCAGGTAGGGTGTTTGTGCAGGGAGGGTTAGGTGTCAGGTAGGGTGTATGTGTGTGTGGGGGGTTAGTGTTACGTTTCAGGTAGGGTGTATGTGCAGGGGTGTTAGGGTTAGGTGTCAGGTAGGGTGCTTGTGCGGGGGGGGGGGATGTTAGGGTTAGGTGTCAGGTAGGGTGTATGTGCGTGGAGGGGTTAGGGTTAGGCGTCAGGTAGGGTGTTTATGCAGGGAGGTTAGGGCTAGGTGTCAAGTAGGGTGTATGTGCGGGGGAGGTCAGGCATCAGGTAAGGTGTTTATGCGGGGCGGGGTGTGTTAGGGTTAGGCATCAGGTATGGTGTATGTGCAGGGGGAGGTTAGGCATCAGGTAGGGTGTTTATGCGGGGGGGGGGTGCAGAGGCGGGACAAGGTCCTCCAGCACCCAAGGCTGAGACACCAAAATGCGCCCCTCCATCCCTGCCACCCAGTCGTCACACACTGATTGCTATTAGACTAAGAGGCGCCACAGGGCCCACAACCTCCCCAACACCTTAATCTCTAGTTATCTGGCTTGCAGTCACTGCCATGTATCCCCTTTTCTTATTTCTTTCTGCTTCAAACACAATTAGGAATGACAGCTGAATGAATTGTGCGCCCCCTCCTACACTGCGCCCTGAGGCTGGAGCCTCTCCAGCCTATGCCTCGGCCCGGCCCTGGGGGGGTGTTGGTGTTAGGGTTAGGCATTAGGTATGGTGTACGTGCAGGGGGGGGGGTTAGGGGTCAGGTAGGGTGTTTGTGTGTGGGGGCGGGGGGTGTTAGGGTTAGGTGTTGGGGGGAGGGATCTGTGTGAGAGTAGGCTTAGGTTACGTTATAGTAAAATATCAGTATTTAGTACTGATATTTTACAATACTTCTTTACTCATTAATAGTATAAAATTGTTAAACTCGTTCCCTCAGGCAAAATTGCAGGGCACATGGTGGGCAGGACACATTTGTACACATCCTAGATTCCTAACCCTGAATAACTACCTCAGCTGAGGTCCCTCTAGAGTGTGTTCAACCAGAGTGCACCAGTCCTCCTCAATCCTTATCGCCATTCGCCTGCATTCAGAGGGCTGCAGAAGAAGATGAAATGAACTCTCCCTAATAACCCTTTCTGGCACATTTTTTTTCAAACAAGAGTTTGTTTTTAGAACTTATACAGGTGTGGCTAAATAACTGGAACTGATGGGAAAATTTGGCTTTAGTTCTGCTTCATAGTTATAACAGTTTCATGGCGTTCACGACGATATTACAAATGCCCATTCGTGAATCGTGACAAGTTCTCTTTAAAGCCGCTTCCAGGGCAAAATCGGTTGTATACTTATGGAATGAGAGATCTACACTCACCTGACCTCATATTTGCTGGGAGCTGTTCCTTCTTCATTCATCCCACACATTCCACAGTGCTTCTTTAGTGGCTATATGGTATACTAGTTAAAGGGAACCTAAACTGAGAAGGATATAGATTTTTCCTTTTAAAATAATACCAGTTGCCTGACTCTACTGCTGATCCTTTGTCTCTAATACTTTCAGCCACAGCCCCTCAACGAGCATGCAGGTCAGGACTAGCTGCATGCTTGTTTCAGGTGTGAGATCCAGATACTACTGCAGCCAAAGAGATCAGCAGGACTGACAAGCAACTGGTATTGTTTAAAAGGAAACATCCATATCCCTCTCAGTTAAGGTTCCCTTTAAAGAGAAACCGTTACCAAGAATCGAACTTCATCTCAATCAGTAGCTGATACCCCCTTTCCCATGAGAAAGCTTTACCTTTTCTCAAACGGATCATCAGGGGGCTCTGTATGGCTGATATTGTGTGGTGAAACCACTCCCACAGTGTGATGTCAGGACCATGGTGCTGACATCACACTGTGGGAGCCTTGTTGCATTGTGGGAAATAACAGCTGTTTACAACTGCCAAAAAAAACAAGCAGCATCTCCTTCCACTGACATCACCTGCCAGCAGTAAAAATGTCACCATGTGATAAATGTCAGAATGTAAATCAGGGAGAGGAAAGATTTTACAATGGGCAAACACAGACTAAATAATTTACACATAATTATTGTAAAAATGAAGCACTTTTTATGACATTATTTTTACTGGAGTTCCTCTTTAAGGATATTTCCTCTGACATAGGAGACCTGCATCCAAATCTCGGCTCTGTCTATTCAGTAAGTTAGCACTCAAAGTATAGGAGGAGCACCACAAATGGTGATAGTCTTCGAGTGTGCCCTGGTCAAGGCCTCAGTGCCCTAAGAGGCCTGCAACAATGCACAAGACAAGCAGGACCGGCACCACTCTAGTAAATAGTATCAATGCTCTTTTATTGTCAACAAGGCATAGCAATGACAGACGCTGTTTCGGGACTCAGCCCTTTCTCAAACTGCATTAACCTTAATACACACCCGTGCACATGTCCTTAAATATCCCACCCCCAATAAAAACACCAATCGGTGTCCTGCTGGGTGGAGCCGGTGCGGCGGACCTGATAGAAAACAGTCAAACTAATACGCAAAATCACCGGCGATACACATGCGATTCATGTTATGTGGTCTACATGCTCAAGTGCCCTTGTGGCCTTGCGTATGTAGGCATGACCACTCAACGGCTTAAGGACCATATTTCTTCTCATAAATCGGCAATTCGTAATAAGCTGAAGGGCCAATCGGTTTCGGAACATTTCACAACTATGAGGCACTCTGTATCGCAGCTCAGGGTGATGATAATTGATTCAGTTCCATCGAATTGGCGGGGAGGGAATAGGGAGACCGCATTACTCAGGAAAGAGGTGGCCTGGATTAGGAGGTTGGGAACACTTGAACCTAGAGGACTGAACCGGGAATACGATTTGGGTTTTTGTATACGGGCCTGATGATATCCATTTATTGTATGACTTGTTGCCTGTAGAGGTGTTTTGAATAAGATCTTAACTACCTGTTCATCTATATGCACTTTTTTCTAACTTTGATATACTATATGATTAACTATTGTGTATTGTTTGTTTTTAGATACCCCTGGGTTGTCTGTGCGGCTGACGTGATGTAAGGTGTAGTATTCAAGCATTTGCCTGTCAACTTATTTTATTTGTAATTTTTTATTTTTCATTTTTATTTGTGATTTTTCGTTTAATATATTGTTTATTACATCCTCCTCGCCTTATGGATCTGGTGGGTGGCACCCGAGTTCAATATATTTCCCTTTCAAGCCCTGTGATTCTGCAACAGTTTATATGCGGTCGGGCAAATGTGTTTAAAGAGTTGGCCGGAGTGCCTCCCTCCGGGTCCAGGACGGGGTTGGATGCGGTTTTTCGTAAGGCTGGATCCTATTGTGTATGTTTAGGCTTGTTGTTTAGGCTTGTTGCCTGGATACCACTGGACCCAGCTAGAAGCGCGGAGGTTATTTCCGGTGAGCGCCGGATGTCTGTTTTCGGGAGCGTGTGGAGCGCAGAGTGATGCGCTCCACGGACGCTTTGTGGTTTCCCATTCCATGCGGCTGCTGATTGGTGGATGCAGCGCGTGAGGCGTGGATGGGTTGCGCCTTGACGTCATGCTCCTCTTCCGAGCGGCTTCCGTCTCGCGCTTACACGCTATACAATTTGTCTAGGACAGCTGACAGGTAAATAGTTTGATGGCTGCACTGTGATTTTGCATATTAGTTTGACTGTTTTCTATCAGGTCCGCCGCACCGGCTCCACCCAGCAGGACACTGATTGGTGTTTTTATTGGGGGTGGGATATTTAAGGACATGTGCACGGGTGTGTATTAAGGCTAATGCAGTTTGAGAAAGGGCTGAGTCCCGAAAACAGCGTCTGTCATTGCTATGCCTTGTTGACAATAAAAGAGCATTGATACTATTTACTAGAGTGGTGCCGGTCCTGCTTGTCTTATTCAGTAAGTTAGTGCCTATTAAGTAAGGAGTCCTTGAACAAGACTAACACTGCCTGCGGAGCGTGCCCTTAGACACTGCCTCTCAAGCGGCTCGAATCCAACAGGGGAAAAGCACTATACAAATGTTTCTATTTTTTTTTTTGGGGGGGGGGGGGCAGGGTTTCATACGAAGTGCCCTGAGGATGCTAATGTGTGATTATTAACAATATGGCTGTCAAATCCCCTGTTTTCGGTTATTTATCTTAATATACACTGTTAGGCATTAGTGATGATGAAAGGACCCGATATCTGCTTCAATATCGAGAGGCAATGTTAATTTGCTGGGAGGGGCTGTATAGGATGCTGAAAAAGGGGATGCAGCCTGCAGAGGCATTATCACAGATGAGGTGAGTATGAACTTGTTCCTCAGATAATACATACATTGTCTGAAGACCATGAGCACAGGCATCCTTTTACTGAAGCATTTACCAACAACATCTGATGCGATTTGACAAGAAATGGAAGAGCAATTATTACTGTGTATTTCTACCCTTAAAACAAACCTGAAGCAAAAAAAAATAATAAAAAAAATGATAAAATGAATTGTATGTGTACTATGGATAACAAATAGAACACTAGCAGCAAAGAAATTAGTCTCATATTTTTTATTTGCAGTTATATAGCTTTTTTTCTTTATAACATTGCATTATTCTCTAATATTTGCAGCTTATAGAAAGTACACTGGGGTTGATTCAATAAAGAAAATAGCGCAAGTAACCTCCTGTTGCTCGCGCTATTTCCACTGTGTGCCTTAAATGTAATGGGCTGCATGCTATGGGTGCTACTGGAGGCATCCACAGGTAATCACAGGAGCGCACATTATGCTGCGGGTAGTGCAGCAAAGCGAGCGATAGTAACTTACGCTGCTGCCTATCTGCAAAATCCTCTCCCTCCCGCCCCCTGAGCCCCTTAGGGTCCAATCACTGTAAAGGATGTGATCCCGCACTCTTATTGGCTCAATAGGTTGCTTGTCAAGTAACTAGCAGCATAGCGTGTGCTCCTGTGATTACACACACTTTGTGGCCGCCAGTAGCGCGCATGGCATGCAGCCCATCACACTTAAGGCACACTGTGGAAATAGCGCGAGTAACAATAGCTTACTTGCGCTATTTTCTGTAGTGAATAAACCCCACTCTGTGTTTAAGCTATAAAACAAAGCATAGATAATAACCCTTTGAATTTGCCCGCAGTGAAACCTTACTGCAAACAGCAAAGAAACAGTAAGAGACCACTTAAGTGCTTCAAAAAACAGGACTGCATCCAACCCGATGTTGGGTCAAAGAGCTCAGATAAGCTCTTTTGCACAGATAACAGCTGAAGCTTTTTAACTCTTACTGTACTGGAAAACAACATGATAATTTTTTTTTGCTACTAATGTTCTATTTGTTAGCTGTACTACACATAGGGCTTGATTCACAAAAGCGTGCTAAATAGCCTGATAAGCGTTCTTTGCGCGCGATCAGTAACAGCTTTGCCCGTGCAAACTACTTAGCACCCGAGTTTACACGTGCAAAGCTTTTAGGCGTGCTAACTGTGTTAGCAAGCTTTAGTGAATCAATGCCCTAGAATGAATTATCTCATACGTTTATTTTCTCTTCAGGTTTGCTTTAAGAACACTTCGTTGCCTGAGAATCTGCAGAACTACATGGTCTACTGGGAGCGAATGACAAGACTCCATTAGATTTCCTCTTGCATCTCTGCTGGTTATCAAAGTGTAACAAATACATCAGTGGCAGAGCATATGTAGTTCCTGTTTGTATGCCTTGAGGGCGGGAATTCAACACACTTCCTGCAGGACATACATCAGAAGTCTGTGATACTTCCTGTGGTCCATTGATGGTAAAGCAGAAAACTGCTTCCATCATGACATCTACAATAGAGCTGATTCCCTAGAACTGGAGCCTGACAGATTCAATAATCTCACCGTGGTGCTGTATTCTGCAGATAATTCTCAAAGAGAGCTTTCTAAATAGCTGTAACATCTGTTGTAGACACAAACACTCCTACTAGTTAAAGCTCTACCTCAGTCACACATGGTAAAACAGCCTACCTGTTGGATGCCTCTAATATTCGGTCTCACGTTCATCTCTTGCTATGTTTCCAAGTGTCGCACTTGTTAGATCTCCATAGTGGCTGGAGTCACCTTCCTAAATACAGCTCAGAATAGGAGAGTGCAAAATTACAGGTTTCTCCTTCATTTCAAGAGCTTTTTCCAGAGCCCATTGTGGCCTCGCCTATGGAAATCAGGGCGTGAAGGCGCTTCCCTGGCCAGAAGCAGTTTTACAGGCTGAGATAATGGTAGTTTATCTGTTTATATTTACAGAAGAAGTTGTGCAGGGAATACGATTAGTATAAATAAATAAGCTTTAACTGGCGAAAAATAAGTAGTAAAAACAATATTGGTTCACTACACTGTATAGTACTGTTTACAGGTACTTATATAGAATAAACATGCTATATACCACATATACCGTGTTTCCCACCAAAATAAGCCCTAGCTTATATTTCAAGCATGCTTGAAATATAAGCTCTCTTCCGAAAATAAGCCCTAGCTGTAGACTGGTTAAAAATCAGATGCCATGCTAGTGCATGGGGAGCTGTGCAGTCTCTTATAGCACCTCCCTTGCGGCTGCGCCTCCTCGGTTCTCCTGTGAATGGCTCCAGTATGCTAACATGCACATCAGCACATGCGCACATTGATTATGATGAGAGGGGAGCGCAGTCATGGAGCCAACCCAGCATAAAGCACATGTGCGGTGTCCAAGTCAAAGGGCGCCGACCATGTTAGCATACTGGAGCCATTACAGGTGGGAGGGGGGCGCAGCTACAAGGGAGATGCGGTAAGAGACTGCACAACTCCCTGTACACTAATGGCCCATACTCACGGGCTATAATTGTCGCCGCAACACGCGGCGCGCGCGGGTTGCGGCGACAGGTCGCCCGTGAGTATGCGGCGTTGCACGGGCGCGCACCCCGAACTGTTGCCCGTCGCTGATGTCGCCAGGCGATTGAACCGCTCAATCGCTTGGCGACAGTTGCCGCCGCAACTGTCGCTAGTCTGCGTGAGTACGCGGACTAGCGCCAGCAACATACATAAAGGAATACGGAGCTTCCGGCGGGGGGAGGAGAAACGTCGGCGACAGCTTCCGTCGCACTGCTGGTCCCTCTTCCGCGTGTGTAGGCGGAGGGACCTGGCGAGGAGCTGTCGCCGGCCTGTTGCGCACACGCTCACGTGTGCTGGCAACAGGCCAAAAAGTTGCCCGTGAGTATGGGCCATAACATAGCATCAGATTTTATACCCCTCAAAAATATAAGCCCTTCCTGAAAATAAGCCCTAGCACATCTTTTGGAGGTTAAATTAATATAAGACCGTGTCTTAATTTTGGGGGAAACACAGTCTGTATAGACTTCAATTAGTGAATATACCTATAGGTCTATGCCAATGTATGTATTCAGGTAGCATATAGGTCACCAATAATTGATCATAATACATGCACTTCACACCAATCCACTCTCGCTCCTGAGCCATCTGATGTGTCAATGTTTATATAAGTATCTGTAAACAGTACTATACAGTGTTGAGAACCAATATTGTTTTTGCTACATTTACTGCTTCTGTTGCACCAATTAAAGCCTATTTATTCATACTAATCACATTCCTTGTGCGCTTCTTCTGAAAACATATGCTTTGATTTATAGAGGTAATTGAGGTAGTGGGTACCTCAGTACTGTAGTTAGCAGTGGGTGAAAGGACTATTTGGCAAATCCTTCCGACCGCCCTCCATCTTTACATACTGTCTAGGTTTTCTCTGTTGACATTTTCACGTCTTATCAATAAAATGCCTTTTTAGCCACCAGTAAGCAAGAAAATACCTGGAATAATTTTGGCAGTACTTCACCTACTTTTTAGTACTTTTTCACCTACTTTTTAGTACTTTTTCAATTGCAAAGTGCCAGGGCCGGTTCTAAACTTTTTGCTGCCTGAGGCAAACTTGTGATGATGTGCCCTTCCCCCTTCCCCTTCGTTTTGGAGTGATCACACAGCACCCGACAATTGACTCTGCTTCATTTAATGTTCTCACATGACATGCTGCAGCTCAACACAATAGCACACTGGCTGGCTGCGAGTCTGTGAAAAACAAACTGCTCACCATCAGCCGGTCCATTCCTCCTCAGTCAGGACAGCAGTGCCACCTCCTCCCTTCTGTTGTGCAAGTCAAATGAAACACTGCTGCTCTCATGCCTCCCCCCTCCTCAATCACTGTCAGACTCCACACACAGCACAACAAGCTGCTTTTCCCCAATGATGACCTCTTTACCTCGCTCTCCTCTCACTTCTCCTCTTACTCTGACTGCATGCTGTAACACAGTACAAAAATGCTGCCCCTGTAATCTCTGGGCCTGATGCAAATGTTTCACCTTGCTTCATGAGAGATCCGCCCCTGCAAAGTGCTGGAAAGTAATTTAAAATAGGAGATGAAAAATTATCTCCTATAGAAAAGTCGTGAATTGGATCGGGCCCAATTTCTGGAATTGGGCATCGATTGCTCCTGAGTGCTGTACAGAAGTGTGTTTCTAGCCAAGAGGCTACCGACACGTTCTGTTGCCATGGAGAGGGGAGGAGAAATGATGACGCAGTGATGACAGAGCGGCATGAAGTTCTGTGTATATGGGTGTGTATATGGGTAGAACTGATATTGTATTGTTTAAACTGGCGTGTCATCTAGTGCTGTTACACCTAATGAAGGATTGCAGCCTGTAGTGTGACTCCTCAATGGGAAACGTTTCAGTCAGAGGAGTGCTTCCTGAGTCCTTTATTGTCGGAGGCCAGAAGATAAATTACAGGCACAGGCAGGCTGAGACTCCTCCTAGTCAGAGCAAATGCAAAATATTCAGCTTGGACTGAAGTACTTCTGAAACTACTACTGGTGCTATTGCTCTGTAAATCTGTTGCAGGGCATTATGTATGGCCAGGCAACGGAAATAGAACTTAAATGTGATAAGATTTTTTTTTTTTATGATGCTCTAAATCTATTTAGAAAAGGCCAGATTGACTCCGATCTCTTAATTCCCCAATGAATTAGCTACTTGGACACTGATGTAATTATTACTGACTAATGCAATATCGCAGAAACCAGACTGACTGGCTCTTTCTCTGCTTACTTCATTCTGTGAAGCATGCAGATACATTATCAGTTTCTACCTTCATTAAAGAGCGATGACGTACATGAAATTACCAGGCGGCCCACTGCTGCCAGCAGATCAACTTTTCAGTCTAATGGCATCAATAATTATACGTCCAAAACCAACACCTTGTCCTGGGGATGGGGAAAGGGGATGTTTATATTTGATATTGGTTAATGGAAACACGAAGCGGAAAAAAACTTATAATTAATTGTATGTGTAGTATGGATATGTTCCAACAAAGCAGCGCTCCAATCCAAAATTCATTATATCCACACAACAAGGAAATGGATCACCCTATAACTACAAACAGTACATAGAGCAATAACGGGAAGGGGGGGGGGGGGGTTGGTCTTAGGATTAGGTGCTACAGGGGCACTTGCTAGTATACACAATTATATCCCTAGAGTGGTCTAAAATTAACTTTTATTGAAACATGTCGGGTTTTTGGTGGGGGTAGTGTTATGTATGTACTTTAGACTTGATCGGAGGACAGTAAGGAATCCCTCTGATGAATTTACACTTACCATAGTTTCCTCCATCATTTATATCTGTTCAGACATCTTAGATGTTTTTACTTGCAGCTTTGATGATTTTTATTCAGCAATCAATAAAAGTTAATTTTTAGACCCATTCTAGGGATATAATTGTGTATTATAACCTAATCAGGTCATCTGTTGTTGGGCTTGCTAGTATATAGAGTGTAAGAAGTGTTGTACTCGGGTGAAAGAGGATATACTGAACAAGCGCTCTCCTACTTACAATCAGGATTTATTACAGTTTATTGTTTATAAGCTGAATTTGTAAGTCGAGTTATGTGTTAATGGAAGAAATGATTTACTGTGGGACAACTCTGGAACTGAACATATAGTATAAACACTGTTTTCTGGTTGTTTTTAATGTGCTTTTGTATTTAAACTACTTACAAGGTTTATACAATGCTGTAACATTTAACAACAACTATATGCAACGCTGTATCAAAAACAGTACTGCAATTTTTTTTAATGAAGGCAACTTTGTATGAAACATAGTAACTTAAGTCATTTGTAAATAGAAAACTGTCTATATTTACTTTAACAAACAACAACAAACACAGAACATTTATATTGCGCTTTTCTCCTGGCGGACTCAAAGCGCCAGAGCTGCAGCCACTAGGACGCGCTCTATAGGCAGTAGCAGTGTTAGGGAGACTTGCCCAAGATCTCCTACTGAATAGGTGCAGGCTTACTGAACAGGCAGAGCCGAGATTCGAACCCAGGTCTCCTGTGTCAGAGGCAGAGCACTTAACCATTACACTATCCAGCCACTTTATTACTAGGATATGTAGAAGAAATAATATTTTATTATGAAGGAGGACAGATGGGGTGGGAACAAAACTAATCCTCAGCTTGTATCATTGTTAAAGGACCACTATTGTGAAAAACATTTAAATTTCAAATGCATCCATACAGAATGTATATTTCTCCTCCCAAAGTAAAATACACTGTAAATTACATTTCCTATGTTGCGGTCACTTACATAAAACTGACAGAGCTGACAGATTTTGGACTAGTCGATTTCCTTATGGGAGATTCTCAGTATTAACTTTTTTCCTCACAAAAATACTCTTTGGAAAGAAGGTATACATTTTTTTCAGCCAGCTTCCCTACTAGTTTATTTATAGTGCATTATACTCTGTAAAAAAATGTACATTTCTATTTCTATATCTTACAATTTTCACCGATAGTTTTCTACAATGCACTGATACATGTAACCAATGCATGAAATGAGATTTTTGTTTTGCACTTGTAAATTATCTCTAAATATGTCTCCTTGGAATTCCAAGATGGTCCTCTGATGTGCTAGGTTACCCAGAATTCAGTGGGCTCTGGATGAATCCGACAGGAAACCACAGAGAAGGACATTTTCTTAAGCTAGAGAATTGGCGTGATCAGCGTCACAGCTTTCCCTTCATCTGCCTCTATGTTTCTTTTCTCCTGATTGCACAGAAGCCAAGATGAATAGATAGAAAGTGACATGGTCTGTTACCATTAATGTATTCCAGCAATTAGTGCATAGCTAAATGACTCAGTGTTTTGACTTTTTTCCCTGGTCTTACTTGCCTCCGTCCTCTGTGAGAAAGCGTGTGAAGCCTGCTACCAAATCAGCCTTTCGGAGCGGGTGATCTCAGCATTTGCATTGCCGTCTGCTATGCTCATTTCTCAGTTAAAGGCGCACTTGCTTCCAAAATATTACTTTACTTAATTGTGACTTTTATGGGGAATTATAAACACATTTTTATACTTATGCAAAAAATTGCAATCATTTATTTCTGTGTAAATCACCTGAAACAATGCAGTGCTGCCCACTTCAGGTTTTTTACACAGAAATAAATTATCGCATGAATGGTTTATTATTTAAAGGACAACTGTAGTGAGAGGTATATGGAAGCTGACATTTATTTCCTGTTAAGCAATACCAGTTACCTGGCTGTCCTGCTGATCCTCTGCCTCTAATACTTTTATCTGACAAGATTAGCCACTTGCTTGTTTCTGGTGTGATTCAGACACTACTGCAGCCAAAGAAATCAGCAGGCCTGCCAGGCAACCGGTAGTATTTAAAAGGAAATAAATATGGCAGCCTCCATATCCATTGCACTACAGTTGTCCTTTAAAAGGAAACCCGGAGATGTCAGCATTCAAAGATTTGATACTTACCCAGGGCTTCCTCCGGCCCTATAGGCACGTCTGGGTCCCTCGCCGTCCTCCCAAGTGCCTTCGTTCAGCCGCAATCACTCCCTGTAATCTGGCTCAGTTGCGCCAGTCAGCTCTTCTGCGCATGCGCGGCCCCTCCACCCATGCGCAGAAGAGCCGACTGGCACAATTGAGCCACATTGCTGGGACTGATTGCAGCTGAACGGAGACACAGAAGGACAGCGAGAGACACATGGGTGCTCATGTGGCTGGAGGAAGCCCTGGGTAATTATCAAATCTTTTAATGCTGACATCTCTGGTACACTTTAAGTTATATAGTATCGCCTAATAGCACAAATGGACTCTATTATTACATTATTTTCATTTCCCTTCTGAGCACATTAAATAATCATTAGATGGTTTTACCCTGTTCTCCTCAGAGTCAGATATTTTTACAGAACAGCTTTAGAGCCATCCTAATACATTTAGGACACGCACATTCACAAGTAATTTTGTGAGCCATTATCTGCATGCAGGTCCATACCTCCAAAGTATCATATAGCTACTCTTGTACAAGCGGCTTCATTCTGCTGCACACACTACGTGTAGACTATACTCGGTCATGCGCAGTACTACAGTGCTTGTACCCCTTTAGGAGTGCAGCCATAAGAGGAAATATGACAAGCGCTTGTTGGATATGTTTAGAGGGCCTTTGCACAGGAATGGTGGGCTTAAACAGGAACTGTCACAAAAATCTTAAAATTTAAAACATATACAAATAAAAAGTACATTTCTCCCAGAGTAAAAAGAGACATAAATTACTTTTCTCCTATGTTGCTGTCACTTATAGTAGGTAGTAGAAATCTGACATTACTGACTGGTTTTGGGCTAGCTCATCTCTCCATAGGGGATTCTCAGCATGGCCTTTATTCCTTATAAAGACACTCCCTGAAAAGGATTTATACAAAGATGCTGGCCAGCCTCCCTGCTCGCTGCACACTTTTTTGGCAGTTGGACGGAGCAACTGCCATTCACTAAGTGCTTTTTAAAAATAAAGAAAACCCTGAGAACCCCCCACGAGAAGATGGGATAGTCCAAAATCTATTTGTGATGATTTCTACTACCTACTGTAAGTGACAGCAACATAGGAAAAAGGTAATTTATGGCTCATTTTACTCTGGAAGAAACGTACTTCTTACATGTATATGTTTACATGTATTTTACATTTTAAGATTTTTGTGACAGAGGTCCTGTAAGAATGGTTCTGAAAGCCTCTGGATTATCCATAGATTCCTCAGGATTAAGCATTGCATCTCCCCAACCCAAGACATAACAACAGATTCTCCCAACATGTATTTAACAATGTGAGCCCAGGATCACCAATGTAAGTACACTGCCCAGAAACAGCTACGTGGAGGAATACGGGAAGTCAGAGTGGCCCATTGCCCGACCCCAGCTATGTCTCTGATCTGTGGGTGGGACAATGTTATCAGGAGGTGAGCACGGGAGCAAACTGCAGCCACAGAGTCCGGCGGATGGGACATCCTGCAGCCCACCTGGAAAATTGGCTGGGACATGTTTGTTCCTGGACGGGGAACCCTAATTCTGGAACATGTCCCAGGTAAACTTGGACGTCTGGTCACTGTAGTAGAAGTAGCTGCAGGGCCGTCCCGCCCAGGATGCCAGATGACACTGCTCCCTTAGGCGGCATCACATGTCAGGCAGCCCACCCCCCTCGAAACCGAGTCACTCCCCGGCCGCCACTTAAAGAGAACCTGAACTGGAAATAAAAAGTCAAAATAACCATACACAGGTCATACTTACCTCCAGTGTAGTCTACTTCTCAATCACTTTCTCCTCTCCGGTGTCCCATTTGTCCACTGTTATCAATGGAATTCTCCGTCCTTTTTAAAAATGTCCATTACCCCCTAACAGCTTCCTGGTCAGAACACTGTTAAACTGTAATATCACCCACTTGAGCCATAGGGAAACATGGTCATTACCTTGCACATTCAGTTGTAACTGACAGCTGCTGATATATACAGTAACTGACAGCAACTGGTATATTTCAGTACTGACAAACTATTGTCAGAACTGGAAGGGATCACTGTAAGGGCCCGTTCACACTGCACGCGTTTCCAGCCGCGTTTTGGAAACGCGTGCAGGTGGCCGACACGCACGACATCAGACATTGCATAGAGTGCAATGTCTGATGTTCACACAGCATGTGTTCCGGACCTGTGCGGTCCGGGAACGCATGCTGCACACAGATTTTACAAAAACGCGCGGCTGTCCCATTCACTTTTCAGTGATGGGATCAGCCACGCAACGCATACGAACGCGGATGGCGTGCGTTCGTACGCGTTGCGTTCTGCATGCGTGGCCGTCCGCGTTTTGCAGTCTGAACGGGCCCTAAGAAGAAAATGGTGAGTTTCTGAGAGGAACTGATGGCGGGGTAAGTATGTAATATTCATTTGCAGCTACATCATGTATTTATTTTAAATAATTTTACTCACTTCAGGTTCCCTTTAACTTCTTGTGCTACCTGACTGCAGAAGGGGAGAGGGGGAAAGGGGGAGGGCAGATTGTGTTGGCTGTTTTATGTGGCTGAGCCTTATGAAGCCAGTGGCTGAACATTAATACATAAAATGACCTGTAGCATTTCTGAGCTATGTATTCCACTGTCTGCCAGGAGTTCAGCTTTAATTCTGCAAGGTGTAAAAAGAATTGTTCTTCCCCCTAATCTGTCACATTCTCTTTCCACAAAACGACCCGCAGTACATTATTCTCACTTCTATTCCCTGCCATTGTTTGGCACACCGGAGCTCTAATTTCAATGCATTTCCCCTTTCTATCTTTACCCTTGCTTTTCTTTTTTACTCCCTCCCCCACCCCTTCCTTCTGTTTCTTTTTTTCCTCACACCAAGGCATGCTTTTTTAGAACATGCAATTTCTTTCACTGGTTTGCACCCACGCTTTGTCACTTCTCACCAGCATGCATATTTAAGAACAGATATGGGCTTAATTTATCCCTACTGATGCTTTGTATTATTGCTTTTGCCTGGTGGCCCCTAGCTGATCGTGTTATTATTATGATGTGGATATTCAGTCCCCTAACCATGGCCATTTGTCAGGTGACACAAGATTAGAATTGCTTTCTTAAGCTGTCAGTCTGGGCTCTAATCTTCCTACAGACTGTGATCTCATTTGTCTAGATGTTAACCCTCGCGCAGTCCATGCTACTTGTTATAGAGCAAGACTGTTCTTCTCTATCAGGCTTTAATCTAATCCAGGATTTCTCAAACCTTTCCTTAAAGGATAAGTGAACTGAGGAACATAAGTTCACCTATCCTTCTGAATCTCTAAAAGTAGAAGAAATATAAATAAAAAGAAACATACCTAAAATGTTAACAGGTAAAGATCGGGAGAAGTGGCCCACTGCTAGGTGCTCCAACAAATGATCCTTCAACGCCATCTGACTATGCTTGGAGTTGACGTAAAGTAGGCAGGGTGTTAGTTTTCCAAAATCATCTTAAAGGGAACGTCCGGCAAAAAACAAAAATGAGTTTCACTTACCTGGGGCTTCTACCAGCCCCCTGCAGCCATCCTGTGCCCTCGTAGTCCCTTACTGCTGCTCCGGTCCCCCTCCTCCAGCTAGTTTTGTTTTTGCCGACCTCGGGGGTCGGTGGGCTGCATTGCGTACATTTTTATGCATTCCAGTAACGCGTAAAAACGTATGTGTTAATGTTCTTGCACCAGCGGGAATGCGTAAAAATGTACGCAATGCGGCCCGCCGACCCCCGAGGTTGGCAAAAACAAAACTAGCTGGCGGAAATGGACCGGAGCAGCAGTGAGTGACTGCGAGGGCACAGGATGGCTGCATTGGGCTGGTAGAAGCTCCAGGTAAGTGAAACTAATTTTAATTTTTTTTTTGCCGGACGTTCCCTTTAATAGTTCTCGATAGGAAGACATTGGAAACCCCCTCACAACTTATTTCCAGTGGCATACTAACCGGAGGGAGGGGGAAGGCTGCACCGGGTGTCACCATGGAAGAGGTAACACCTGGGAAGAAAGGATCAGAGCTGTGCCAGCTGCCAAGGAGCATGGACATATCAGGATCCGGTGTGATTCACTCACAAGTCGCAGCAATGTGCCCTAGGCTAGAAGGGACCCGTGGAGAGGGTGGGAGGAATAATGTTGTCCTTCTCCCCATAGGGTAACCACTAGACAAGCTATATGAGGACTGGACCACAAGGGATGTCACATGGGTGAGTACCACTACACCACCAGGGATGTCACATGGGTGAGTACCACTACACCACCAGGGATGTCACATGGGTGAGTACCACTACACCACCAGGGATGTCACATGGGTGAGTACCACTACACCACCAGGGATGTCACATGGGTGAGTACCACTACACCACCAGGGATGTCACATGGGTGAGTACCACTACACCACCAGGGATGTCACATGGGTGAGTACTACTACACCACCAGGGATGTCACATGGGTGAGTACCACTATACCACCAGGGATGTCACATGGGTGAGTACCACTACACCACCAGGGATGTCACATGGGTGAGTACCACTACACCACCAGGGATGTCACATGGGTGAGTACCACTACACCACCAGGGATGTTACATGGGGGGGTACCACTAAACCACCAGGGATGTCACATGGGGGGGGTACCACTAAACCACCAGAGATGTCACATGGGTGAGTACCACTACACCACCGGGGATGTCACATGGGGGGGGGGGTACCACCAGCGTGCCATCTTCTCAAACCTCAGCCTCCTGCTTACATGTCATGTGATTGGAAGGCAGAGGATGTCAGATAAAATGCATGGCTCCAGGAGAAGTAGGAGAAATTGTACAGCGTGGATCAGGTAAATATCACCGTACTCCCTCAGCTACTCTGCATAGGGGGTGGGTCAGAATGTAACTGCCCACAATGGGGGGTGAGGGTAGAGAGCTAACTGGCCACTACATGCAGGGGGTGAAGGGGGAACGCGGATCTGCAGGGGGCCCCATGATACTTTTGCTGGTTGCCCACCAGGTGGGGTTAAGCCCCTGGTGGGCAAGGATTAAGTGTTAGAAACAACCGAGGGGAGGTGATGTGTTAGACACAGCCAGGGGAGGGGGAGGTTAAGTGTTAGGTACAACCAGGGGAAGGTTAAGTGTTAGGTATAACCCTGGGGTGGATAAGTGTTAGCCATAACCAGAGGGGAGGTTAAATGTTAGGCGCAACCAGGGGAGGGTTCTGTATGAGAGTAGGGAGAATTTAGGTCATAGTAAAATATGGGTAAATATTACCGATATTTTATACCATTTGAATGAAGTAGTAGAATATCGGTAAATGTTCCATTATTGTACTAGCACTATCCTGCGCCATTTTAAGCATGTGTCTTTTTCAAATGTATGCAGTCCGGTCTGCTGTTGTTACGCCACTGGCATTCTACAGTCTACACGTCACTTCACGTACACTTTAAGTAAATTGAATTCCAATGAGAGAAAATAGAGTGCAATTTCCAGCATGATGTCCTTTTAACACCAAAACAAAATCTTTATCTATCCGCTTAACAATTTAGTCTTGATAACACACTTTTTATCCATCCTGCTTAATTACAATGCTGGAGAGGAGAGGAAGGTATAAATTACTATAAAATACTCTGTGTATCACTCATTTACTGCCAATTAAACAGCTCCTAGGATGGAGGAATATGGAGCAACTAATTGCTTGTAACAAAGGTTATAAATATCCTAAATGAACTGCAGATGACAACAGCAGAGAACCATTTGAGCTGGCTTGATGATGCCTGTTGGATGTACCTGTTTCTGCACAATTAACTCAATCATTAGACATCAACTGCTACCAAATAGCATTTTCCAGATAGAGAAAGCCTTCCTATGCACACACTATAGATTAATGTCGCCCAAAACAATTCTTAGGGATCGTTTTCTATGGACGGTTTTCATACAAGCCCCACATGGACACACTGTTCAGATCCTGTCCAAGCATGTGCGGCAGAGCCGGATCATCCACAAGGCAAACTGAGGCAGTTGCCTAGGGTCTAGAGCAGGGGTCTCAAACTCGCGGCCCGCGGGCCATTTGCGGCCCTCGATACAATATTTTGTGGCCCTCGCTGGCAAAAGCTTCCTTATAGTTCGCTTCAGTGCACCCAAGTAATCCGCTGCATCCCTGACGCTAAACGAGGGCTGCAGAGCCCCCAAATCGCCCGGGGGGCAATCCGCCGGCATTTCCTGGAAGGGGCAGAGCTTTCAGCTTCAGCTCTGCCCCTCCTGACGTCAATCGCCGCACAGATCGCTGCCTTTCCCTGCCCCTCTCTGTGAAGGAAGAGTGAGAGGGTCGGGCAGAGGCGGCGATGCACCGCGATTGTGAAATTCCTTATGCGGCCCAGCCTCATCCTGACTTTGCCTCCTGCAGCCCCCAGGTAAATTGAGTTTGAGACCCCTGGTCTAGAGAGAGCCTCGGGACCTGGTGGATGCTAACCCCGCCCCTACACAGAGACCGGACCATTTTTTGGCTCCATGAATGCTTTGGTGGGGCATGAAAAAGATTCATGAAAAAGCAATGTGGTTGAATCTTGTGAATCTAGTTTGCAAAAGACTATTATACAATGAATGGATCATAAGGACATGGCAAGAAGACAAAGCAGTGTGGGAAAATTGTCATCCATGGATCCTGAGAGGTGGACATCCTGGCAAGAAAGTCTTCTCAGAGGTCAAAAATGTATGGGAGTCATGACTTTAACAGGAATTGCATTTAGAAAGAAGAATGAAGTATCCAGAAAGCTCACAGATAGGCGGGTCGTCAGAGATAGGCAGGTCCTCATAAATAGGTAGGTCCTCACATATAGGCAGGTCCTCACAGATAAGCAGCACCTCATAAATAGGCAGGCCCTCACATATAGGCATGTCCTTACAGATTGGCGGGCCCTTATAGATAGGCGGGTCATCAAAAATATGTAAGGAACTTTGATGGACATTAACGAGTAGTCCATTGTATTTTTCTGCCTAGAACCCTTTCTAGCCTAGGTTGTGATTCCACTATCTTTGTTTTGTCTTGAACAACTGGAGGAAGACAAATAAAGCAAACCAATATCTTCAACGTACCAATTCAACAGCCGTAAAAGCGGTTTTCAAAAGGCAACACACAAGTCCATTGTACAGTCCCTGAACACTACCGAGAGATAAAAAGGGCCAGGTAGAAATGTTAAATGTGTGTTTCAGACACTGCATGCGCAGGGAACGTGGCTAATATTGCTACTCTTTGTTGCTGAGGTTTTTGTGAAATAGCAGGAGAAAGGTCCAGTAATGAAACAGCAAAAAGCGCTATTCTTTACGGACAAATGTGCTCAATGGGCCTGCCGAGAGGAGATGAATTTCACTGCAGTACAGAAACTTATTTCCGTGGTGTTCGGTTGAAGGTTCACTGAATTCAAAGAAAAACTGTAGTGTAGTGTAATTAAATGTTACCAATTTCATGAAAATCTTAAATATGTCTTTAAATTGAGCTGTTGAGGAACACAAAATATAAATAGGTAACGCTGCTACAGTTGATCTCATTATAGTAAACTCCAAGGGACCGAGAAAAATGGTTTACTATATCAGAAGTTTACTATATGAGAAATTGTCCTAGAAATGGCTCTGCATGTCCTGCTACATTCTCTGCTGCAAAGGACCAACTTTGCCCTCCCATTGGAGGTACATTATAAACATTTGCACATTTGGCAGACTACTTAGGGTTGCATAGCCAGGCTCCTTAAAAATTGCAGGGCTCCTTAAAAAATCACTGAATAGAGGCAGCCACTCACTTCTCGCGAGGGGGACTTGCAGTAACAAGACGGCCCACTCTGATCAGCACTAAAAGTGAAAGTAGTCTGTACTGTGTGCCACACGCTACTAGGAGATACCCGGGAATGTGTACGATAATTTTATCGGTGATTGCAAAGCGGAAGTGGTAACGCTGCATCCTCTTTTGTTTCCAATCACATTATTGCTCATTTTCCCCAGGCTGCTTATTTGTACAGTACTGGATATCTAGCGCCGGTGCCATTCTAATTGTCTTACAAATGTTATCAGGCATCAACTGAACGGAAGATGCAGTCAGCGCGAAATATGAACAGGGACCAGGGAGGCTCTATAGGATCCAGAACCTTCCCTCTTCCAATGTGAGTATGTAACTGTAACGTTTGTGGAATCGTTTTCGTGGTCAGCGCACAAGATGCGCACTGACACAGCGAAAACCCTCCACAATCGTATAATTAGGTGAACCCAGGCTAGGTGCAATGCACCAGCAGAGGGCAATTCCCACCAGCAGATGGCGCTGTGGAGTGCAGACGAGCACAGCCTCTGCACGGCCACAAATGCCAGATGGGAATTGTACAGATCTAAGACAATGCAGGGCTGAACAGCCCTTAAAGAGAAAGAGCACAGATACAGGATGAATGCGTGTACACCAATCTAGTCGCCACCCAGCGACGGCGAACACACATCAGCAGAAACAAAAGCAAGAACGCAATCGCAGAGAATGGCGATTGCCAAGAGACACCAGACAGAAAAGGACAAAGCACAAGTGGAGCAAAGGCACAGCAAACAACGAGAAATAACGAAAACAACAAACGCTAGCTAAACGCAAACACCACACTCATTCGCAACAGTGAACGCGTTTACAGCGCGGTCTCCGCACGAAAAGTGCAACAGAGACAAGCACGCCACCCTGACTGACCAAAGATAGACAAACACGAAAAGAGCCTACAGCAAGCGTTCGTATCAGACAAGACAGACAAACGGAAAACAGGAATATGAGAGGAAAGATCCACTGCTCTTTCCGCCAGAGCGAGTGCTATCTGGGTTCAGGAACAGGATAGGAAAGATCCACTGCTCTTTCCGTCAGAGCGAGTGCGATCCGGGTACAGGAACAGGATAGCAGATCAGAAGGATCCACAGCCGCTACCGCTAGGGGCCAGTGCGATCCAAACATGACGAGGTAGCCGGTAGCAACCGCTGCTCCAGCTTACACTCCAAGAACATAGATGTAACGATTGGTGTCAGCAAGAGGCACAAATATCTGATTAAGTGGTGATATACAGAATCACCACCAATGCAGATATGTTAGAGTGAAATAGTCAGTATCTTCCTGATGGTAAATCAGCGGAAGGCTCACTAACACGGTAAGTGCCTGAAATGATCTACTCAGACCAGTGTCACACCCCGAACCTTGATTATTGGGGATCCGCAGTATCGCCAATAATACAAGGATAGACCCGATTATATAGCAATCTGCGGAATTGCTAATAATGCGGGTAGAAGTAAAGCAGTGGACACACGAACAACATGGAAATAAACAAAGCAGTAAATATTCACAAGGTTGTGGAAATATCCACCACACGGCAATTCCTCAGAGGTGTGGTTACCTCTGAATGGGAACCCCGTGTGTGAGATCCCCCAAAGTGGCAGTGGAGGAATCTCGGCCTCTGGCAGTAACGGTCTGCTAGGGCCGGCGTCTCAGGGAGGCAAGCCTCAGATAATAACCCAACAGTGGGAGACGTTCCACTGAAGGGAGCAAGGTCAGACAGAAAGAGGTTCAGCAACAGTACAGGCGGCAACATTACAGAGACGTGAGACGAGAGAATAGTCAGGAACCAAGCCAATAGTCGTTAACGGTACGGGCTGGCAGAGTACAGAATCAGGAAGCAGAAGAGAAGTCAAGACAGGCACAGAATCATACACAGAGAATCAATAACAATAATAATCTCCTAGTCTAGGTGTGAAGTCCTTGGTTTCAACACCTGGGATCTAGTCTAAGGTCTGAGTGCTGACACAGGGTATCGCAAACACAGACGAAGTGTGACTGAAAAGCACTTCCTTATATACTGCCTGGGAGAGAAGTCTCCACCCCAGGCAGCAACCAATCAGAGCAGGCTAAAATGCCAGCTGACCTCCAGGTCAGCTGACACGCTTTCTAAGAGTATAAAGGCGTGTCTGGCGTGCGGCCGCACCCCCTAGAGGCAAGATGGCAGAACCCTGGTGAACAGCATGTTGGTGAGTTTGGAGCAGAGTGCTCGGACGGGTGTGCGCAGCGGATGCGGACGAATTTCCGCATCCCGCGTTGGAAGGTCCGCTTGCCGGACTGGATGCGACCATATTTCCGCAATCCATCCGGCGTTGCAGATTTTTCGTTACAATAGATCAGAAGGATCCACAGCCGCTATCGCTAGAGGCTAGTGCAATCCAAACAAGACAGACAGATGAACAGAAGGGGCTACCAGTAGCAACCGCTGCTCTGGATAGCACCCCCCAGACAGACAGAACGATTTCCTGACGACCACCATCGGCGACAGGACAATCGCAGCAGAGAGGCAACACAGACAAAAACAGATAAACAAGCTAACTGCACTAGAGAAGCTGCCTAGTGCAGTCCCAAAACTGCGAAACAAAAGATAACTATAACAAACAACAGAGGAGGCTGAAACTCAAGGAGTGTTTCTCAGTAACAAACCAAGAAAGGATGACCAGCAAAGGATTCTGGGAAAACATGGCTTTTATACTGCCAGCCTTCAAAGGAGGCAGCTAGGTGATTTGCATTACCAATGTATGCAAATTCCTCAGCAGCAGAGAAGATCAGAAACTTGCAAAGGAAAGACAGGTCTCTCTTCCAGAGACCTGCAGCCCACAGACTAGAGGAATGGTCAAACAGCTGTCTGCCTGTGCAGCCAGCTGAGCGGATCATTACAGTAACTTTTTTCCCTCAGTGGCTATAGGTATGCTTTAACCTCCCTGGCGGTAAGCCCGACCTACACTCGGGCTAGCCGCCGGAGAGGATCGCACGGCCCCTGGACTTTTTTTTTTTACTAAAATTTGTTTTATATGCTTAAGCTAGCACTTTGCTAGCAAAGCATGCCCCCCAAGTCCCTCTGCTCTTCCCCGATTCCCCCCTGATCGCCGCCGTTATACGTACCCCCCATGGATCTCGTGATGGCGTAGCCTCTTAATCAGCTCCAGGCTTCACTATGGGAAGTATCGGGACTGCGCATGACGTCATGAAGTCATGTCCGATCGTCGCCATAACGATGACTGAAGCTACATGGTGAAGCTGCGGCTCTCGCGGGATCGCCGATGGGTAAATATTGCCAGCGGCGATCGGGGGATCGCAGTGGTGCCGGGGGACTTGGGGGCCACAGTTAGCTAGCAAAGCGCTAGCTTAAGCATTTTAACCTAATTTTATTTGAAAAAATCCTCCCACGGACGCAGCATCGGAAACTGCATACCGCCAGGGAGGTTAAGCCTTGAAAGCATGATAAACCGTTATTGCCCGAGTTCAATGGCCCTGACCCCCCTAGGTGCCTTGGCCAGTGCCCAGCCTGGCGGATTGCCTCGTCCAAGCACTGACTGGGGACATTGTTGTCTTACTCACCCCACATGCTCCGGGCCACTCTGTTGTGCGCCGCTTCATCTTCCCTTTTACCTCTCCATAGCAACAGAACGTGTAGCTAGCCTGGAGGCTAGCAATATGATGGTACAGCCTCAGCCCTGTACTGTTGCCCAAGGGATTCTGTTGAAAGTATGAAAGCTAATAATCATTTATTTTTCTTTATAAGCGTTGGTATACCACTGTAAGATAAGGTGTGGCTGCAATCTCCACATGCGCATTAAAGAGTGTTATCGACCTTCCTTTCAATGGGGAAGCTACAAGTAATGAGCTAAATTATTCTTTGCAGGAATCAATGAACCTGAAACTCAATGATAGCCAAACAAAGTAGGTTACAGTAAGATGGAGGTCCTTTAGAGTTCTCCAACCATGTCCTCAAATCCCACCAACACTACATGTTTTCCCAGAAACCATTCATGGATGCGATAATTGGTGTCTAAGCAGAGCTAATTAACTACTATTTTCCACAATACATCTACTGTTGGTGGGCCTTCAGGACAGGGTTGGGGAACACTCCTTTAGAAGATACATGTAGGATGGTACAGTGGTGTGAAAAACTATTTGCCCCCTTCCTGATTTCTTATTCTTTTGCATGTTTGTCACACTTAAATGTTTCTGCTTATCAAAAACCGTTAACTATTAGTCAAAGATGACATAATTGAACACAAAATGAAGTTTTAAATGATAGTTTTTATTATTTAGTGAGGAAAAAACCTCCAAATCTACATGGCCCTGTGTGAAAAAGTGATTGCCCCCCCTTGTTAAAAAATAACTCAACTGTGGTTTTTCACACCTGAGTTCAATTTCTGTAGTCACCCCCAGGCCTGATTACTGCCACACCTGTTTCAATCAAGAAATCACTTAAATAGGAGCTATCTGACACAGAGAAGTAGACCAAAAGCCCCTCAAAAGCTAGACATCATGCCAAGATCCAAAGAAATTCAGGAACAAATGAGAACAAAAGTACTGTAATTGAGATCTATCAGTCTGGTAAAGGTTATAAAGCCATTTCTAAAGCTTTGGGACTCCAGCGAACCACAGTGAGAGCCATTATCCACAAATGGGAAAAACATGGAACAGTGATGATCCTTCCCAGGAGTGGCTGGCCGACCAAAATTACCCCAAGAGCGCAGAGAAAACTCATCCGAGAGGCCACAAAAGACCCCAGGACAACATCTAAAGAACTGCAGGCCTCACTTGCCTCAATTAAGGTCAGTGTTCATGACTCCACCATAAGAAAGAGACTGGGCAAAAATGTCCTGCATGGCAGATATCCAAGGCGCAAACCACTTTTAAGCAAAAAGAACATTAACCAGCCTGGCGGTATGGACGAGCTGGGCCGATTTTCTTCAAATAAAGAGCAGCACACGCAGCCGGCACTTTGCCAGCCGCGTGTGCTGCCTGATTGCTGCCGAGGGTCCCCCCAGCCACCTGAGCCCAGCGTAGCCGGAACAAAAAGTTCCGGCCAGCGCTAAGGGCTGGATCGGAGGCGGCTGACGTCAGGACGTCGGCTGACGTCCATGACGTCACTCCGCTCGTCGCTATGGCGACGATCTAAGCAAAACAAGGAAGGCCGCTCATTGCGGCCTTCCTTGTTTATTCTGGGCGCCGGAGGCGATCGGAAGAACGCCTCCGGAGCGCCCTCTAGTGAAGTCCTGACCTGAATCCTATTGAGATGTTGTGGCATGACCTTAAAAAGGCGGTTTATGCTAGAAAACCCTCAAATAAAGCTGAATAACAACAATTCTGCAAAGATGAGCCAAAATTCCTCCGAAGCACTGTAAAAGACTCGTTGCAAGTTATCGCAAACGCTTGATTGCAGTTATTGCTGCTAAGGGTGGCCCAACCAGTTATTAGGTTCAGGGGGCAATTTCTTTTTCACACAGGGCCATGTAGGTTTTGAGTTTTTTTTCTCACTAAATAATAAAAAACATCATTTAAAACTGCATTTTGTGTTCAATTATGTTATCTTTGACTAATAGTTAACGGTTTTTGATGAGCAGAAACATTTAAGTGTTACAAACATGCAACAGAATAAGAAATCAGGAAGGGGGCAAATAGTTTTTCACACCACTGTATATGTAGGATACTATATAGTGCCGTTGGAATCCCAAAGTCGTCATTATGAGTTCCACAGTGGAAATGCAAAGTGTAACATTACACCCGTCAAGCTTAGGCCTAGTATACTTGATTACTTGACGTGCACATTGAAACTTACTGTGAAGTAAACATTGAAATATTAACTTGGAATGTGTACTCGCTGAAAATACACCACCATTTCCTAAGCTGTAAATCCAATTTAAAGGGATTTTCTGCTTTACCTGCTACACCATTTTTAATAGGGTTGCTTCTGTCTGTCCTGCTGACATGGCTAAACTGGATGTAGTGACTACACCATATGGACAAGAGAACTCCCATGAAACCAGAGGACAAACAGGAGGCATGAAGCCTAGTCATTCACAAGCCTTTCATACACCTTTTCAAAGTATATAGAGCAGTCCCCTGATGAAACTAAATAAGAAATGTCTTATTTGGATGAATTTTTTTTTCAGTTAATATGGAGTTTGATTCAACTTTAAGTAATATAAATGCATCAATGCCTCTATAGACTTAAATGAATGCTTTGCTAATTCGTGTGCTTTGTTGGTCGCATATTAGGTAGGCATTCATTGAGGAATGTAACACCAGACATGGCTCAGTGCACCTAGTTTACTTTGCTCTGTCTTCCATTCTCCACCACAGGTTCTCTTGGTGCATTAGGGCCAGTGCACACCTAAAAGCACTAGCGTAATCCCAAGCGCTCAGCCCTTTTAGACGTGACTTTTCAAGGCCATTCTAGGCATGTGCTTAGCGATTTTCTATTTATACCTAGCGATTTTTGGTGTGTTTTTGTGTACGATTTTTTTTTTAGGTACAGTACAACTGCTAGTGTACTTGTTTTGTAACAAAAACACTTAGAAAATCGCTCTGATCTAGCGCTTTCAGAGCGATTTTCCACTTTCCTATACTTAACATTAAGGCTGAATCGCCTCAGAAATGCTGCAGGACCTGCGTATGCGTTTGGGAAAAAAGCTTTTGGGGAAAAAAAATCACATCACTCTGCTGTGATCAATTCCATTCAAATACATTAGATAAGTGCTTTTCAAAGCGCTAGTATTTTTAAAAACGCTCAGAGGCGCTCTTGGTGTGCACCAGCCCTGAGTGTAGCCACCCATTTTAGCGGATATAAGTGCCTCACTAGAAAAGATGGTTCAAGGCCTCTCTGGAGCACCCTTCAATGTATTTTCCCTTCCTGGCTGCAAAAATAAATGACTACCTGAACTCAACAAGAACACACACATTACACACTGAGCATTTCTAACTTGCGTTACATCATAAGAAGTTAGGTATTTAAAAACACAACCTGTGTCTTTTATAAAACTCATTGGCATTTGGATGTTGGCATAATATAAGATAAAGCTTTTACTACCAGAAGAACGACAAAGAAATTCATATTTATAACACATATAGTAAAATGTTAAAATAAGTAAATGTTTACATATAGCCATATTAGTCTTTGAAGTAAACATAAATAATCTGCAAACTGAGCATGCACTTTGATCAGCTCCCTGGACTGGGGAGTGAGGACATCTGGAGACATGTCATCAAAAAGGTTCTCAACAGCAAATCCTTCCCTCTGCACAAAGCAATGTAATACACATGTGGCCTGGATAGTGTAATGGTTAAGGGCTCTGCCTCTGACACAGGAGACCTGGGTTTGTATCTTGGCTCTTCCTGTTCAGCAAGCCTGCACGTATTCAGTGAGGAGACCCTGGGCAAGACTCCCTAACTCTGCTACTGCTCTAGAGTGCCTCCTAGTAGCTGCAGTTCTGACGCTTTGAGTCTGCCAGGAGAAAAGCGCAATATAAATGTTGTATGTCTTGTCGTGTCTGGCCTTTACTACACAAGCAGCATGCTCTGGTTTCAACAGAACAACGGCCCCCATCCTGTGGAACTCTCTCCTACTGCCCATCAGGCTTGCCTCCACCTTCCACACCTTTAAAAAAGCACTCAAAACTCACTTCTTCAAGGAGGCCTATCTCAACTCAACACTGCCCTAACCCTCTCTGCCAAGCACTTTTTGATGCACCCCCTCCTTTTGTGTCACCAACCCCTCCCTCTAGATCAGTGGTCCTCAAACTAAGGCCCGCGGGCAGAATGTGGCCCCCTGAGGCTTTTTTACCAGCCCCACACACACAAAATGTATTATAGATGCAGTCAGCTACATCTTTAAATATTGGTGATCTGCATATAGAATAAAGCCAGAAAGCAGTAATTCGCTGGTTTCCAATCAAATTCCACATCAGGTGACACTGTTGTCCAATTGGACTGAAGGTTGTCACCTTAGTATGCATCACTGTCTGGCCCGCAAAAACTTCTATGTACACTCCGGCCCCCCAGCAGTCTGAAGTATGTTGACCCGGCCCTCGACCCAAAACGTTTGGGGACCCCTGCTCTAGATTGTAAGCCTTTGGCATGGCCCTCTCCCCTTGTGTATCATACTTGACGGTGTGCACTTTACCCAGAATTACGGGAACTTGTATTTTTACCACTACCACTCCAGGGTATGATCTGGCATTGTATTACTACCTGCTTTGTGTTGTGTATCTTATTGCTTATTACCTGTATTGTTGTATCTATTGTTTATTACCTGTATTGTGCTGTCACCCCTGTTATCATTGTCGGTAATCCTATTTATTGTACAGCGCTGCGTAATATGTTGGCGCTAATTAAATTCAATAAATTATAATAATAACATAGCACATTCCACTTATCAGCTATTATGCCAAAGGTACACTCAACCTCCCTTCTGGCCATAGTACGTCTGTAGTTGAACACCCATCTTTTAGGGAACTAGAAGCCCCAGCGCAGGTTTTACATTTGGCCCCTCAAGCACTGTGTGCATTACAATTTATATGTAGCACCAAAACCTGCTAAGGACGGTCGCAGCGTCAGAGCAGTGCAAGCAGGGAGGGGAACAGATTGTCAGTGATTACCACTATTCATGTACATGTTCCAAGATCATAATCGGTTCAGCACTAATAAAACACTAATTCAGAAGCTGGAGGGATTCTGAACCTGGGTGCCTGGGGGATTCGCAATCAGGGCTGTGAGGTTGAGCAGTCAGAGCAATGTTTGAGTACCTGGAGTCAGAGTTGGATGATTTTTGTACCCAATCCATAACCCTGACAGGGCTGTGGAGTTGGAATCGAGGAGTCGGAGCAATTCTGGGTACCTGGAGTACCTGAAGTCGAGGTTGGTGGTTTCATAGACTGAGTAGTCGGAGTAGGATGTTTTTTGTACCGACTCCACACCCCTGCTCGCAACCTTGGCAATTTTTATTTTATTTTTCAATAACATCACAAAATCGGAAGTTCCATAACTTAAAGAGGAACTCCAGTGAAAATAACATAATGAACAAAAATTTAATTTTTACAATAATTATGTATAAATGATTCAGTCAGTGTTTGCCCAATGTAAAATCTTTTCTCTCCCTCATTTACATTCTGACATTTATCATATGGTGAAATGTTTACTGCTGGCAGGTGATGACAGTGGAAGTAGCTGCAGCTTGCTTTTTTGGCAGTTGGAAACAGCTGTTATTTCCCACAATGTAACAAGGCTCCCACAGTGTGATGTCAGCACCATGGTCCTGACATCACACTGTGGGAGGGGTTACAACACAATATCAGCCATACAGAACCCCCCGATGATTTGTTTGAGAAAAGGAAAGAATTGCTCATGGGAAAGGGGGTATCAGCTACTGATTGGGATGAAGTTCAATCCTTGGTCACGGTTTCACTTTAAGAACTTGCCTGAATCTGAAACGCAATAAAAGTTACAGCAGACAGTTCTACGCAGCACAACTCAGAATCTATCCCTAAATGCCTTCTGACAATTTTTGGGTGAGTTTAATTACTTATGAATTCAAAGCCAGTGGACATGCTAGTCTTCCTCGCATGCCGATTCACATCATGCTTAAGGACATCTCTCTGGACATGGTGTTGATTCTTTCAGACAAAACCCAGAAAAAGGATTCAGGCCAAATCTGTGTAAGCAGCGCTGCATCTTCATACAAACAAGTACCAGTAAGCTGTAATATATGCACATCCCAATATCTCCTCATTTCAGCAGTGCAAGAGAGAAACAACATCTCTATGAGAACCAATAAGCAGATTGGATCCCCCTCCTCTGTCCCGGCCATATGAGTCACTTTAGGGTTCTGAGAAATTCCAGAGGTGGTACCAAATTAGCTCAGTATTGGTGGATTGAAGCTGATGCAATTTAAAGGAACATGACTTGATGCAATAATTGTAATGTTAATTGATGAGGTATGGTGCATAACATGACACAGACTTACTCGTAATAGAGATACTCAATGAGATGCTAAAATTCTGGCTTGCGTGCACCTTTAATGCAAATTGTGCAAAGCTTGGAAATCAACCAATCAAATGTACTTCCTGTTGGTTTTGATTAGTCCAATTCCAAGCTGCATAGCATTTTCTATTCCTTGAACTATCTGTCATGATCTCCTTATTTAGCTCTATGTACTTTCTTTCAGGATACTAGAGTTGAGAGTTCCTATGGAAGGTGCTGCCCTGTCAGCTGACCTCTTGCTGAGGACTAACCATCTCTCTGCTCCAAAAGTCACTTTTAGGGGGGAAAGCCATGTTCCTCCTTACATGCCTCCCACCTGCTATCACTATGAAGTCAGGCAGTTAGCCTTTCTATGTATCATCTACACATTACTTTGCTTACTTAGAGGCTCATTCTCTCTTTAACCTCATGCATTTTCTGACTCCTTTCCTTGTTTCAACCACTCTCCTCCTCTGCCTCACTTTATTATAGATAAAACCCCTTTATCTTATCTTTTGTGACTCTCTTGCAACTGGCAGAGTCCCAGTGGATTGGCGTACAGCCCACATTTTCCCATTATTTAAGAAGTACAAAAAATCAGATCCAGGAAATTATAGACCTGTGCGCCTAAAATCAGTTGTGTGCAAAGTATTTGAGGGGTTACTAAGAGATACTATAGAAGACTCCATAGTATAAAATAGTCTTATTTCTCAGCATCAGCATAGGTTTACTAAAGACAGGTCCTGTTTGACTAACATGCTCAGCTTTTATGAGGTAGTGAACGCTAATGTGGATATTGGGAATGCTGTAGATGTGATATACTTGGACTTTGTAAAGGCCTTCGACACTGTTCCACAGAGAAGTCTGGTGCAAAAGTTGAGGATGCAAGGACTGGGGAAGAGTTTCTGTGCATGGATAGGGAACTGGCTAATGGACAGAAAACAAAGAGTTGTCAATGGATCGTACTCAAAATGGGAGACTGTTAGCAGTGGGGTCCCACAGGGGTCTGTACTGGGTCCAGTGCTCTTCAATTTATTTATTAATGACCAAGTAGATGCAGTAGAAAGGAATGTTGCTATTTTTGCAGATGATACAAAATTGTGCAGAATCATCAACTCTCAGGAAGATAGTGACATATTGCAACAGGATCTGGATAGGGTGGCTATATGGGCACATAAATGACAGATGAAATTCAATGTTGAAAAATGTAAAGTAATTAATTTTGGTCATATCAATGGCCTAACACCATACAAAATAAATGGGATACAGATGGGGACATCAAACTTGGAGAAGGACTTAGGGCCTATTTCCACTACACGTGGATTGGATTGGATTGGATTCCATGCAGAATGGATGCAGAAAAACTGACTCCAATGAAAGCCTATGTGCCTGTTTCCACAAAACACGATTTTTCTGATGCAGATTTTCCCATAGGCATTAATTGGAGTCAGTTTTTCTGCATCCATTCTGCATCAATATTGCATCCAATCTGCATGTAGTGGAAATAGGCCCTTAGGAGTACTCATCGACAACAAGTTAAATAATCGTATTCAATGCCAAGCCGCTGCAGCTAAAGCTAATACAATTTTGGGATGCATTAAAAGGGAAATAAAAACTCGAGATGCTAGCATAATATTGCCCCTGTTTAACTCTCTAGTAAGGCCACATCTGGAATATGGAATTCAGTTCTGGGCACCACATTACAGGAAAGATATTGCAGTTTTAGTGCATGTGCAGAGACAAGCAACAAAATTGATAGGAGGGATGGAAGGTCTCATTTACCAAGAAATGTTAGATAAACTGCGTTTATTTAGTTTAGAGAAAAGACGCCTTAGAGGGGATCTAATTAACATGTATAAATACATAAGAGGGCAATATAATAGCTTGGCGGATGAGCTTTTTGTCCCTAGGCCTTCTCAAAGGACTAGAGGACATGATCTGCGCATGGGGGAAAAAACGTTTTAGCCATTTATTTAGGAAAGGGTTCTTTACAGTAAGAGTGATTAAGATGTGGAATGCATTGCCACAGGAAGTAGTTATGGCAAACTCTATACCTGCATTTAAAGGGGGCTTAGATGCTTTCCTTGCATTGAAAGACATCCATGGCTATACTTACTATGTAATTACTATGTAATGCCCAGTGATTTTGATCCAGGGATTTTATCTGATTGCTATCTGGAATCAGGAAGGAATTGTTTCCCTTTTGGGGCTAATTGGACTATGCCTTGTAAGGGTTTTTAGCCTTCCTCTGGATCAACAGGGATATGTGAGGGAGCAGGCTGGTGTTGTACTTTATTTTCTGGTTGAACTCAATGGACGTATGTCTTTTTTCAACCCAAATAATTATGTAACTATATGTAACTATGCCTTTCGATCTGTTTTAATGAAATGCAGAATTCTGTTCCATCCCAGCCTCTACACTGCTGAGGGGAAACATGGATACTCATGTGTTGCTTTACCGTTCTGCTCTCTGGTGTTTAATTGAACATCAGCGCACCGAGCAGTTTGCGCCTCTCCTGCTATTTCACCGCACGACTCGTACAAATATAAGAGCGGCTTTGATGGGGACCCTGCTATTTCACTGCTGACAGGCGTCGCATTTACCTGGCTCCGGCAATTTTATGTGGCTTCTCAGGGCTGCCTTGTGCAGAGTGCTTGTCAGTTTAATGGAAGAAGCGCTGTGACTGCAGGCCCTCACAATAGTTGGAAATACGTAATAATAACAGCTTTAATAGAGGAGACTTGTTTGGCCACACCCCTCCACCCACTCACAGCTTCCTAAGTCCCATCCATCACCCAAGTAAGGAAATTAGATCAAGAGAAAAGAAAGGATTATCCTCCAGGCTTGATGAAAATACAGCACAGCTGGACGGGAGCTGCCACTATGGGTTTTTTTTTCAGCTATCAGTGCATTAGAGAAATAAACCTGTGTCTTATATGGAAGCTTATTTTGTAGACAAGCATCTGAACTCGCACAGGCTTTGTAACAGAAATAATCTCCATGACAGGGATGCGCAGGCTTGTGATTCATTTTGGGGCTAAACTACATCTCCCATGATGCCCGGCAAAATCATTTCAATTATTTTCTTCAAGCAAAGCTGAAGTGAATTTTAAATGGCTGAATGAAAGAGGAACTTTAACCAAACATTAAACTTCATTCCAATCAGTAGCTGATGCCCCCTTTCCCACAAGAAATCATTACTATTTTTCTAACAGTTCATCAGGGGGGGTCTGTATGGCTGATATTGTGGTGAAACCCCTCCTACAGTGTGATGTCATGACCAAGGTACTGACAGTTTACGGTCTGTAAACCTCGTTGCATTGTGGGAAATAACGTTTTCGGCATGAAATTGATCGGGAATCGGCCTGCATTGTATAGGCAGCCGACAGATCTCTCTCTATTCAGATTTGATTGGAGAGAGAATTGTCTATTGGTCAAATCTGCCCATCATCCCTAGAAGTATGGCTAATTTAAGATTCATCCCTTGACACCACCCTTAAAACCTTAAGTGGAGGGAAAAGTTGAGATTTACTTATCCGGGGCTTTTTCCAGCCCCTGTGCTGCTGTCACCCCATGCACTGTCCGGGCAGCGCTTCCTCAATCATGCTCCTGTGGCCAGGAGCATTCTGTACCTGCGCAGTTGAAGGTTTCATGAACTGCACTGGCTCAGTAGGCTGACGCTCCCAGCCGCAGGAGCATGATCAAGGAGTCATGCAGCCGGAGCCGTGCTTGTACAGCTGTCCACGACTGAGCCAGTCATAGACATTAACGGTGGTCACAGTGGCAAAACGGAGCAGACCAGGTGGACAATGAAGGCTCTGATAGACTGCAGGGGGCTGAGAAGAACCGCTAGGTAAGTAAATGTCAACCGTTTTCCTTCACTTAAGGTAACTTTTAAAGCAATCCTGAACTGAAAAATGAGGCCCCAATGAGGGGGACAGCACCTGTGCAGAAGGTATGTAAGGCCTTCAGCTTCCAGAGAAGCCTTTCTCAACCTTTTTACCCTGGAGGAACCCTGGAAGTAACATTTGGGTCTCAAGGAACCCCTGCAAACAATTTTTTAATCTCGAGGAACCCCTGCATTTATTTTTCCGGAGGCATGGTCTTTAAAAGTAGGTGAGACTGTACATTTCACTAACTCCTATTACACTGCCACTCATTACACTGTGCTCATTATTATTCTGATCCCCAATTTAGTGCTTCTTTTTACAGTACCCCCTATTATAATGTGCTCTGTTATACTTCCCCCACGGTGGCAGAAAATGCCAGGGAACCCCTGCAGAGTCCTCAAGGAACCCTGGGGTTCCAGGGAACCCTGGTTGAGAAAGCCTGTTCCAGAGTGACAAGTATGACTAATCGGAACTGGAAAGGATTGTTGTTCATCCACAGGGATTAGAAGTTGATCCTTCAGGTGACAGTTCTGTGCCAAGTAAGTTGCATACAAACATATCACAAGACAAGGCTTTAGCCTCAAACCCGTTCTGTTACTATGGATGGGGGAGGAAGGGCGATGGCGCGGTGCATGATGGAGCGGCTTCTGACGAGAATGGTAAAGAGCAGAACAATCCACTCAGACCTTTTAGTGATGCATTGGGTCGGGGGCAACCATACTCACCCTACATTCTCAGCAGAGAAAGCTCAGACATGCTGCAGAGGCCTGAGAACACTCTATAGCAGGGGTAGGGAACCTATGGCTCAGGAGCCAGATGTAGCTCTTTTGATGGCTACATTTGTCTCACAGACAAATCAGTAGGGGTTGATTCACTAAGCTACACTGCTCAAGCAGCGCAGCTTAGTGTGGCCAAGTTTTCCAAGTAGTCACTACTGCTGTAGCATGCACTACTAACTTACTCACACTCACCTCAAAACTAACAGCTGCTCCAATTTTCCCACTCTGGACCCTGTCAGGTCCAGTGACTTTGTAGGATGAGATCCCCGGGATCTCGTCCTACAAAGTGAATCAACCCCCAAGTCAGTTGGCTAATTGTACAAGCTGTTAGTCGGTATTTCTCCTGTCTCAGGGACATTGCGGATGTTGCTGAAATCCAAGAGAAGCTGAAGACATCTGACACTTCCGCTGCTTGGCAGATCAACTGTATACACATTACCATAGCAACAGGAACATGAGCCCTCTGCTGCTCATGCACACTGTCCCAGTTTGAAACATATTGTATGGCTCTCTGGAAAATCCATATTAAAATATGTGGCATTAATGGCTCTCTCAGCCAAAATAGTTCCTGACCACTGCTTTATAGCATGTGAACCAGCCTTTGGTGTTACCTGTGAGGATCAAGCTTGAACTTTAGGGCAACACTGCAAGCCAGAAGCATCAAACACGTCACAAGCATCAAGCACTTCCTGTTTCTCTGGAGAGGCCAGGAAGGACTACGTGGCTTCTAGAATGTGAAGTAAATGTAAGAACAATGTGCTTCCTTCTTCTCTGTGCCATTTAGAGATCTGTCATGCCGGATCTAAAATGGAGCACCTGAACACACACCAGATTTTCAGCCAAGATGGCTCCAGACAGCCATCTCAACTGAGTTCCATCTAGCATGTGTGTAGGACTTTACATTTGCTCATCAGCCTGGTAACTTAGTGGTGCTTTTCTTTTACTTCAAGAGAAACTTAAGCGAAAAGGGGGAAAAATTAAATAAATACATTGCAAAGTGAGAAGTTAAAAATTTGAAGAGAGATCAAGAAATGACTGATATTTGCCATGTAATTTCATCATGTTGTTTGATCCACGTTGAGCCTGCACGTAATCATTTTTACTACTGGCAGACAAGAGAAAAACTAGACAGCACCAACTGCCATTATCTATCAGGGCCGGCCTTAGGTTTCACAGCGCCCTGAGCGAAACCCGATTTTTGTGCCCCCCCTTTCATCTTGTTCTCGTGTGCCCGCACACACAAGCATGCATGCAAACACACAGGCCCATATGCAATTCACATCAGTGGGACAGTTAGCCACCCCTCTCCCCCCAATTTAGAATGATAGCACAGCACCGACAATTTGTTCCATGCGTTATAGCCGCAGTGCGCCCCCCCCCCCAAAGAAAAAAACGCCCTCAGACTCAGTATAGCTAGGTAGCCAGGTATAGGTGCCCCCAGTATAGGATCTCATGTGTAGGTGCCCTCAATATAGGTTGCCAAGCATAGGTGCCCCCAGTATAGGAAGTCAGGTGTAGGTGCCCTCAGTATAGTTAACCAGCGATAGGCGCCCCCTTGGAAGCCGGCACCCCGAGCGACCGCTCCAGTCGCTCAGGTCAAAGGCCGGCTATGTTATCTATAACCATACCTTCTAACAATGTGATAGGCTAAAAGATATTTTATATATATATATATATATATATATATATATATATATATATATATATATATATATATAGTACATATGCCTAGAGTGTGATACTGGTTGCTTGGCAGTTGGAAACAGCTGTTATTTCCCACAACGCAATAAGGTTCATAGACAGGAAACTGTCAGGTCCTAGGTCCTGACAACACCCTGTGGGAGGGGTTTCACCACAATATCAGCCATACAGAGCCCCCTGATTATCTATTCAAGAAAAGGTAAATATTTTTAAGGGAAAGGAGGTATCAGCTACTAATTGGTTATATAGTTCCTCTTTAATTGAATAATTTGCCTTAAGAAATGTTACATAACTAGAAAGCAGACTGGAGTTTCCAGACAGGCAGCAGATAATGAAACAGGGGATGTTACTGCTAAAACAACTCTAAAAAACCTTACAAATACATTTCACGTGAATTATTATGAAAGCAGTTAATATTTTTTAATGACACTACTTTATAAGTCACAGCTGAGGGTTACAGGGTCACGTCACACATAATGTGCTAAGGGTCACATGACAGGAAGTCCTAGATTAAATAACATATTCCTGCATATTACCTCTGTTCTCTTAATTTGGGAGTCATCATTATCTCTCACCGTCATTAGAACCCGCTTGTTAAACATCATAATCACCACTATATATGGAATCAAACATATTACATGCAATATTGGCTTCACACGTTACATGCACGGTAATTTGCATTCAATATCCTGTATCTATATATAAGATAAGCCATATGCATTGACTATATTTATCTGATGAATCATACTCGGTGTGCATGCTGCTTCCTTTGTATCTACTGTATACTGAAATGCTGCAGGAAGTACACATCCGATTTGCTAAGAAATTCCTTTTTTATGGCATCACCATACAGGCAATGAGTATCACATCCATATTCACCACATACAAGGCAGTACAAGTTAAGAAACAATTTTTTACTAAAACAAAGTTCTTCAAATAAAACAGCACACTGAATACTCAAGGCCCAGTTCACCACTGCTGATAATCCTGTGTAGTTCTGACTATCTGATTAGGCGCCAAAGCCAATTTCTTTTAACAATGGAAAACCCAGTAAGCTCATGGTGACCCACAAACACTAAGAGTACTGGGGGCTAAAAGAGGCCAAAAAGACCTTTTACTAAAAAGTGATGGGAATCAATGGCAATGTGAACAGTCTTTAAAGATGTTCATGGTAACGATGCAGTGCGCATGCACAGATCAGGGGAATTAAGATGACATACTTCCTGTTTGACAGTTACGCACGTCACTGAGTGTGGGGGGCGGGGTCACACAGATTTTTCTGTTGGCACAGTCTGCCACAGTGCATAAAATACATGTAATGATCGTAGGTGGTGGCTTATGTCACACAACAATCGTACCATGGGCTTGATTCACTAAGACAAATAGCATGCCTTATCAGAGTTACCATGCCTTATCCAAGTTAACACACCCTATCAGAGTTAACACACCTCATCAGAGTAGCATAGCGAGCGCGATAAACTTATGCCTGCTAATTGGCAATGACGAGAGCTCCACTCGTCCTGCCCTGAACCCCTGCGGGTCCAATAACTTTAAACAACATTATCCTCGCACTTTGATTGGCCCAATAGGCTGCCTATTGGGCCATTCAAAGTGCAGGGGTAATGTCCTTTAAAGTGATTGGACCTGCAGGGGGTCTGGGCAGGACGAGTGGAGCTCTCGTCATTGCCAATTAGCAGGCATAAGTTTATCGCTCTCGCTATGCTACTCTGATGAGGTGTGTTAACTCTGATAAGGCATGTTATTTGTCTTTGTGAATCAAGCCCCATGTGTGAAAGGACCCCGAGCTTACTCTGTGATGAATAGGTACCATGGTGGAAATCTGGTGACTTTTCTTTAAAGAGAAATGAGTGAACACTAGCAATCAAACAAATGCTTCAAATATGCTACGTAATCTCTGTATGTGTTTAAGAAATCAAAGCTGGTGCCGGTGACAAACTAAAGTGGTGGCAGCAAGAGTGAATCGCTCCGTGTGTAACCATGGCAGGGGTGACACCAGAGACCTTCTGCAGCCACACGAATGCTGAGTGCTGGCATCTCTTCCTGCATGTGTGTAATCACATCATGGAGGAAGACATGCCGCGCACTAGGGGAGAAGCTGAGCAGTGACAGGAGGATGCATCGGTGGACTCTGGCGGTGGAACAGGTGAGATATACTCTGCAGTAACAGAGTTTTAGGTGAAGGTGGGCTGCTGGCAGAGTGTAAGGCATAGGTGGGGTGGGGGTACTTCAATCAGCAATGCAGAGTCTGCCCACCTTCACCTAACACTAACAGGGGCCCCCACATACGTCTAACCCCATTCTTGCACCGAACACTAACCTCCCTTATACCTACGCCTAACACTTACCTCCCCTATACCTACAACTAGCACAATCGCCCCCCCCCCCTACACTGAACACTAACTTCCCCATACCTACACCTAACACTACCCTCCCTCACCTATGCTTACCTACATCTAACCAGAGTGGTGGAGGGGGTGTAAATTAATACCCAGCACCGAGTGTTAAAAGCCCTAAATACGCCACTGCCTGGTGCATTTACTTACGCCTCAGAATCATTGCAAGCAGCGACTGAATCTTTTGCATTTACTGATGATATCAGCATGTGAATGGGAGCTACATACTGATGTAATTGAGGATCTACTGATTGCACTCTGTCCATAGGCTTGCAAAGGAGGCAGCAAAGTACAAAGACTGCGTGCTACTAAGTTCAGCATGTACAAATATATAATGACTATACGGTGCTACCACCATGAATTAAAAAGAGTGTCGGCATTTCTGAGCTGCTAAAAACAATTTCTGACAAAAGAAAGATGTACAATAATGTAAAAATGTTATGCTGCTCCATTTTCAAAGACAAATCATTCTATGCAATGCCAACGGCTTAAAATTATCATTTCTAAACAACAAGCGCCTTTTGTGCAGCCCAGGAAATAGGACTGACAAAGATATAAACACAACGGCTTGATTCACAAAGCGGTGCTAACTGTTAGCACGCTTGTGAAAAGCCCCTTATCACAGCAAAAGATGCTTAGGGCGCGCAAATTAACGCTCGTGCGCAAAGTCCGGTGCGCGCGAAATTCGTATTGCGGTGCGACGAAAACGACGCACCCGATGTGCCTATAAGGGCGCATTAAGTGCGACGTTAAGGTCGCACTATGCGCGTTAAAGTCGCGCCCAATGCACCCTTATAGGCACATCGGGTGCGCCGTTTTCTTGCACCACGATGCAATGTTTTGCGCGCACCAGACTTTGTGCGCTGCCTGATTCACCTTTCTGCGTGCTAACTACTTAGCTAGGTTAGCACCGAATAGTGAATCAGGCCCAATGCGTTTACATGAAACCTGATTTCTATGACTCTGTGTCTCTCTTGTTTGTTCTGTTTACCGTGATTCATTTTTTCTACTTATTTTGAGTTTTTTTCTTGTCACTACAAGGTCTCTTAGTAAACAATGTATGAAAAGGTTACAAACTAATAAAAGCAATTCAGAAGATTGCACCTTCAGCTTTCTTTGGCTGTGAAAAGTGATCAGGCCCGTTTCTAGGGCCGAGCGGCCCGTGCCGCCTCCCGGGGCGCTGTTGGGATGTGGGCGCTGAAATGGAGGGGGGAGCCGGAGCCGCTGGGAGGGAAGCCCGACCTCTCCCTCCCTCTCCCGGGCCGCCCTCCGTGCTCCCCCCTCAGATGCAGAGCGCAGCAGCAGCCAGGGAGGGAGCGCTGTAAACAACATACCTCCCTGCGTTCCAAGCGCTGCTCTCTCGCCGCCGGTCTCTTCCTCTCTGCCGCCTATACGATGATGCACACGCTAGTTCCGGCTAACAGGAACCAGCGTGTGCATCATCGTATAGGCGGCAGAGAGGAAGAGACCGGCGGCGAGAGAGCAGCGCTTGGAACGCAGGGAGGTATGTTGTTTACAGCGCTTCCTCCCTGGCTGCTGCTGCTGCGCTCTGCATCTGAGGGGGGAGCACGGAGGGAGGGAGAGGTCGGGCTGCCCTCCCTCCGGCTCCCCCCTCCATTATGGGGGACAGCTACCTATCTAACCTACCCTGGGGGGCACCTACCTAATCTAACCTACGCTGAGGGGCACCTACCTAATCTAACCTACGCTGGGGGGCACCTACCTATCTAACCTATACTGGGGTGCACTTACCTAATCTAACCTACCCTGGGGGGCACCTACCTAATCTAACCTACCCTGAGGGGGACCAACCTAATCTAACCTATACTGGGGGGCAGCTAACTAATCTAACCTACACTGGGGGGCACCTACCTAATCTAAACTACGCTGGGGGGCACCTACCTATCTAACCTATGCTGGGGGCAACTATTCTGGCTACCTATATTAGAGGCATTCACCTAGCTAACCTGTACTGGGGCACCTACCTGACTAGCTTATACCGGGGGTGCCTGCCTATCTAACCTATACTGGGGGCAACTATACTGGCTACCTATACTGGAGGCACCTACCTGGCTAACCTATAGCGGGGGCAACTATACTGGCTCACCTATGCCTGGCTACCTATACTTGGGTACCTATTCTTGGCTACCTATACTGGGGGGACCTATACTAAGTGCAACTAGACCTGGCTAACCTATACTGCGGGCACCCATACTTTTCTTTGGGGGGTACGGGCGCAATTTTTACACACTCGCCCAGGGTGCATTTTAGCCTAGAAACTGCACTGAAAGTGATCAATACTGTATCTTTACAATCCTGATTTATATACAGCAAAATTCTTTTTTGAAAAAGAATGCTGACACTTTCTTGTTATACCACCATTCCTGAAGAGTATGGACAGTCATTAAAGTCTTATACACATTCGCTCCTCCGCCACCTCCAGATCATAAATAACTCTCGTTTGCAGAAATATATATTGCTCATGTAGCTTTTTGCAGACCTTAAAGAGAACCTGTACTGAGTAAAAATATTTAAAATAAACACACAAGGTAACTTCAAATGAACATGAAATAGTTACCTCACCATCAGTTTCTCTCAGAAGCTCACCATTTTCTTCTGACAATAATCCCTTCCAGTTCTGACAATATTTTGTCAGATCTGAAATATATCAGTTGCTGTCCGTAAAATATCAGTTACTGTCAGTTATAGCTGAGAGGAAAACTGATGTACCAGGTAATGTCCATGTTTCTCTATGGCACAAGTGGGCGATGTTACAGTTTAACTGTGTGCTGACCAGAAAGCTGTTATGGGGTAATGGCCATTTTCAAAATGGAGGACGGAAAATTCCCTTGATCACAGTAAACAAACAGGACGCGGGTTGTTATTGCTGCACCAGGAGGAAAGCTGTCCCACTACATGCCTGTATGCAGACCCCATTTTGTATGAGATCAACTACTGTTGTGTCATCTGCAAATTTCGGAACCTTAACAGATGGATGGATCTGTGGAGATGTAGTCATTGGTATACAGTGAATAGAGCACTGTACAGTGAATAGAGCACTGTAAACCCTATGTAATACACTCACCTCCGGGATCTAGTGAGGCGTCTGTCTCGGCCAGCAGACTTCTGTGTCCTGGATCTTCCGGGTCGCCGCAGCTCTCACTTGCGCACCGCTTCTCCAGTCTCCAGGGCAACGGGGGCGGCTGCACGTTCCCTGCTTCTGCTAAGGGACGGACGCATTGTCCGTCCAGTGTTGCTAAGAAACGGGGCGCATGTGACTACTCGCCCGTCCTATGCCCTTAGACGCCGACGTGTCAGTGTCAGCTGACAGCTCTAGATCAGCTGACACTTAGGTAGGGCATTGTGATTGGTGGTAGTGTGAGTGGCTGGCCACTGATTGGTGTATGGATGGTATTTAAACCTGAGCCTGTCAGACTGTCATTGCCCGTGATATAGTTAGCTAGTCTAGCTGCTGGGTATGTTTTCCTTGTTGGAAGTTTATTACTCTATTGGATTACTCGGACTTTGACCTTTGCCTGATTTTGGACCTTCCTTACTTGCCGCCTGAACTGACTCTGGATACTCTCGACTATTCTCCTGCCTGATCCTTCTGTATCTTAAAGAGAAACTCCAACCAAGAATTGAACTTTTTCCCAATCAGTAGCTGATACCCCATTTTACATGAGAAAGACAATGATTTTCACAAACAGACCATCAGGGGGCGCTGTGTGACTGATTTTGTGCTGAAATCCCTCCCACAAGAACCTCTGAAGACCGCGGTACTCCTGGCAAACAGCCACAATGTAACAATGTTCAGAGACAGGAAACAGCTGTTATTAGCTGTCTAACAGCCAGAGCAGCTAGAAACAGCTAAATAACCTGCCCACAGTAACAATGTCTCCATGTAATAAATGTCAGAATGTGAATCTGGGAGAGGAAAGATTTTACAATGAGCAAACACTGACTAAATCATTTATACATAATTATGGTAAAAAATGAAGCACTTTTTTTACTACATTATTTTCACTGGAGTTCCTCTTTAAATCGGATTGTCTTTGACGTTGCTTACTGCCTCTTCCACGGTACCTCGCATTTCTGATACCTGTGTATGACCCCGGACTGTTATTGGACTCTGTTTTAGTTAATCGTGTTTGTTGTTGGTGATCTATCTATACCCACACTGCATTCAGCCTCAATATCTTGCGCCCTAAAGGCCTGGGTGTAACCAAAGTCGGGTGGGTGTTGTCTCTCACCTCCCGTTCAAGCGGTGACGTGCCACACAAGGTGAAGACGGCAGAGGTAGATTGGGACATTGAGGCTGATTTGTGGGTGGATAGGTTGCCAGACCTTACACCCTCCTCATACTACATGGATGTGATAAAACTGGCTAATCAAAATTGCGTGTGTTTGCACACCCTTTATGAGAACCACTTTCCTGATGAACACACCTTCCTGATGTCTGAACCTAACTAATAAAAGTAACCTTAAAACCCTACCCCCTAATGCTAACTTTCCTAAACAATGGCTAAGCCAAACCAATAACCCTAACCAATGCTCACCTTCCTTTATCATCACCCCAAGCACTGAATCCAAACCCCAGGAGCCAGAATCTTGACAGCGTGCAGCTACTGTAAACGAAGGGCTCGTTTGCAGTAAAACTGCGCGTCACTCCTGGCGGGGGAGGGGCTTGCGATCTTATTCATTACTGAATATGGTCATGGGCCAAAGCACACTGAAATGCAGCGAACTACGCGCCAATTCAGCGCTGAACCGACGTGCATTAATGGAAATGTCAGACTGTGCAGTCTATGCACTGTCTGCTGTCCCTGCGATCTCATTTCTATAAGCACGCCTGAAAGCACGCTATATGGAAATGAGCCCTAACTCCTAATGGCTGAAATAATCTCTCTCTGCCAATAAACCACCCCAGGGCCAGCAATGGCTCATAGTTGACAGCTGCCACCCAAAAGACTACTCTAGCACCGAAATAATCCTTTTTGAATAGTAGAGCATTAAACAGAAGTTCTCAAAAACTCAGAATCTGTACTCTAAAATTCTTACAATAAAAAGCATACCATCCTATTCATTATGTTCTCCTGGGCCCCTCTGTGCTGTTTCTGCCACTCCCTGCTGCAATCCTGGCTTGTAATTGCAATTTTTAGGCAGTGTTTACAAACAAAAGATATGGCTTCTAACTAGAGTGTGATAGGCCTGAGAGTAGCTCAGTCTCTGACTCATACAGAGCTTGGAGAGGGTGTGTATAGCTTCTGCCAATGACAAGCAGTGCAGCACATTCCACACATTATAGCCTCAGCCGACAGAGCTGACAGAAGAGAGAATATTAGATCATATAACAGAGATAACACAGCCATTGTGCAACTAGAAAAGGCTGCAGTAACACAGACCACATTAGAACACGTATAGGAACTTATAGGATAGAAGAAATAAGGATGAACATTTTCTCTTTAAAAGCAAGAAGTTATAAATGCAAATCATTATACTGTATTTTCTTCCCCAACATCAAACTTTATTTAGCATCAAGTTTGTGAGTACACATCATTCCACCGAGAGACTGACTAATACACCATGAAGGAGTAGCACGCTAATACTGTGTGCAGACTGAAAAGTGTTCTACATATCAATGTATGAATCACGGACAAACAGAGATCAGGAAAGAGCCTCTGTAATTGCATATTGATATTGAATCTTGGAGGCAATCAGCTCCCAGCTGTTGCTCACTGCTTGAGATTAAGGTTATTTTAGGTGCTATAAGAAACTTGTGCAGAGGATTCCCGTTTGAGTGGCAGTTCTTACAGCTGACAGAAGGCAAGCCTGCCAGGCCATCCTGCCCAGGCATAATAAGACGGACGGGAGCCTGACAGAAGCAAGTGATTTGTTGACATCTATTTCTTCACAGTAACCTTATTCACAGGAAATGCTAAATATTGTACTCTACCATAAATCCCAACATTTTGAGATAACAAGGAGGGCCACCTTTAAGACACACCCCCAACACACCCCGCCCTAGTCACAGCCCCACTACACCCCTAGTCACACCCCCACCACACCCCAAGTCAGGCATAACATAAAGAATTCCTAAGCAAAATAATTAATTTTAAAATTCAAATCATGCTGGTCCTTTCTATCATCATTTGTTTTTCATTTTAACATTTGAGGCTAGATTCACAGTGGGACGTTGCGTTTTGATGCCACGTTAAAGTCGCACCGCAAGCTTACAACGCAACGCGCCCAAAAAGTGGCAACGCAGCGTTACCGTCGCATACAGCAGATACAGTAAAAAATACAGGCAATGAAAAGTATGCATCCAAGTCATTACTGAGCATGTGCAAACAGTCCAACGCAGCTAATAACGTGAATAACGCACTGCATGCAGTACTTTTACTTAACGTGCAGCGTCAGACACCAACGCAACGTGTGCACTGTGAACAGGGCATTGATTTTTCATTGCAGTGAGTTATTCTGCGTTAAATGCTGTTTTAACGTGCGACTTTAACGTCCCACTGTGAACTTACCCTGAAAGTAAAAAATATACCAATTTAAATGATGGGAACGGAGATTGGAGTCAAACACATTTTGTTTCAGTAGAAAAAAAACAAAAACATATATTTACAAAGATCTGTACATCACCCCTGAAAGAGGGACACATGATGTAGAAAGAGGGACAGAGGGATTTGGTTCCCACAGAGGGAAAAAGGGACAGTTGCGAGCTATGTTGTACATCAGTTGTTCATAGACAAAATTACTCACACACATTTCTTGTGTACCATGGTGTAGCTAAGGAGCTGTGGGCCCCGGTGCAAGTTTTGCATTGGGCTCCAAGCACTCTATATATAACAATTGATACAGCGCACCAAAACCTGCCAAGGACAACCACAGTGCCAGAGGTGCAAGAAGGGGATGGGGAACAGTTTGTTAATGATTACCATTATTTAACGCATCTATAGAAGTTATTATTACCAGCACATGCTCAATAAATAGCTAATTCTGCAGTTGAGGGAGGGCCCCTTGGGGCCCCTCTGGCTCAAGGGCCCCGGTGTGGTCACAACCTCTGCACTCCCTACTGCTTGTGTATTATCTCCCTGGGATTTGCCTGCGGGAAAACGCTGCAGATTCAGCCTGGATTTGGGAATACTGGAAATAGGCCCTTAAACACAGCACTTTCTTCTTCCATGGGAAGCTTTGCACCCTATGCAGAGGAAGTGATTACATTATATTTTGTTTACATTTCCTTATCAGCCACAATTAGAAAAAAAATCCTGGCAGTGCTTTACCTCACCTGTAGGCTTCACAGAAGGTGAAAGAGGAGAGGCATGCTCACTAGATCTTAATTTATAAATATAGCAGCTATGCAAAAAAATGCAATGGCAGCTTTCAGAGCAGATAAACTGTACTTTGGGAACTTGAAATTTGTAAAAAGATTAAATTATGTAGGCATAAAAGCAAATAAAAATGATAACTGTATGGATAACAAAAGTAGGAAAACATGTCTTTATTGAATGCTACATCAGAGTTTAATGCAAAAATGTCTAGCTAAATCTCCCTACTTGCTGTTCCAAGATGTTATTTGTAAGTTTAATTTGTTTGTAAGTTGAGTCAAGTGTATGTTGAAACGCGGATAAATGATTTACTGTGTGACAGTTCTGTATTTGGGCGTTTACTATAAACAATGTTTTTTTAGTTGTTTTTAAGGTGCTTGTTTGAACTTACAACAGTTTATACAACACTGTAACAAGTGACAACAAAAATAAGTAGTAATAACAAAAACAGTCCTGTATTTTTCAAACATGGAGACTTTGTATGTACAAAAAATGATAACTCCAGTCATTTGTAAGTAGGGAACTGTCTATACAAAGGTGGCTTTCTGATCAGGAGATACAGTTACTTCCTGTTAAAGGAGAACTTTGGCAAGAAGGGGAAAATAATAAATAAATGCAAAAAGGGGGAAAGAATTTAATAAATAAACACACTGCAGAATGAGAAGCTAAAACACAGAAGAGAGATCAAGAAATTATTGATATTTGCCAAGTAATTTGTTCATATTGTTTGATCCACAATCAGCCTATACGTAATCATCTTTACTACTGGCAAACATGAAAAAAACAAAACCCTGCAATTATCTATAATGATACTACCTAAAAATGCAATAGGCTAAAAGATGTTTTTTTTTAAAAAAAATAAATATACATATGCACAGAGAGAGATACTGGTTGCTTGGCAGTTGGAATCAGGGCCGGGCCAAGGCATAGGCTGGAGAGGCTCCAGCCTCAGGGCGCAGTGTAGGGGGGGGGGCGCACAATTCATTCAGCTGTCATTCCTAATTGTGTATGAAGCAGAAAGAAATAAGAAAAGGGGATACATAGCAGTAACTGCAGGCCAGAGAACTAGATATTAAGGTGTTGGGGAGGTTGTGGGCCCTGTGGCGCCTCTTAGTCTAATAGCAATCAGTGTGTGATGGCTGGGGTGGCAGGGATAGGGGGGCGCACTTTGGTGTCTCAGCCTTGGGTGCTGGAGGACCTTGTCCCGCCTCTGGTTGGAATCAGCTGTTATTTCCCACAATGCAACAAGGTTCACAGACAGGAAACTGTCAGGGCCATGGTCCTGACATCACAGTGTGGAAGGGGTTTCACCACAATATCAGCCATACAGACCTCCCTGATGATCTATTCGAGAAAAGGTAAAGATTTCTCATGGGAAAGGGGTATCAGCTAATGTTCAATCCTTGGTTACAAATCCTCTTTAAAATGTGCTGTATGTCAATTCTGCAAACAACTGATAAATAAAAGCACTTCTCTGTGTCTAAATCACCTAATAACGATAGTGGAAACACACTGTGGTCAGCATACCTATTACTTCAAGCTGAAGATATTATCTCATGTATGTGAAGTGCCATCTCAAGTTAATAATTAGTCCATTAGGTTCTTTATAAAAAAATTATTAAAAAAAGGATGAAGAGGCGATGAAATGTTTCACCTGCAAGGAGGGGAGAGATTACCAGTAAAATATTTGCATTTCATCTCTATGAGAAGACCACTTCAAAGTGCTACTGATTAGCACATATCGATACTGATAAGCACATTTGATATCACAGCCTAAATGTAGTTACAGCCTTTACCAAAGTAACATCCCCTTCATTAATTTGCATGCAGAATTTAATCCTGCATCAACTTATTTGCATCTCATTGAATATTTGTAGTGATGACCAAGATGCAGTATCAGAAATCTGTGTCATAACGAGTACTTTCACAACATTTTCCCTACCCTTTACGGAAAATACATTGGTCATTTGTCTCTGTCCCCCCCCTCCCACCACCTCTCTGTTTCTTGTTCAAACTGTCTGCGCCAAGCGGATCGCTCAAGTCCAGTCTTATCAGCTGAACGACAGACTGTACACACGCCCGATTTGACGTCCAAACGACGGGTCGTTTGCGTAAGTCCGACGTGTGTATGTACCTTTAGGCTGCAATCTTCACAGGTAGATTTAGCCTGTGACTTCTTCCTTGCAGTCTAAACAGTGGTAATGATGAAATCCAAAAGCGCTTCTGACATTCTCTTGTCCCACCGAGTGGATAGGGACAGCCTCGGCTATTTGTTCTTACAGCATATTGACAGTAGGAAATAGGAGCATGGGATGGACTGTGTGAACCTATGCATGTCTGTTTTATTCTACTGTTTCTGGTCGTAGGTGTACTGATCCAAAAATGGCTCCCCAACCTCATCTCACTGCTACACCCAAAGGCTATTGGCTCTCTCACCTCTGCCTCAGGCCCTGTATGCTAGCATAAAATTACTATTTGCCCATTGTATCACATTCTTTCATATACAGTACCAACAAGGCCAGATTTTTACTTTATGTGCTCTTAGGCAAAGTATCTTGTGGTTCCCCTCTATTGTGCAGCAGTGCCCCTCCCATTCCATGTGCAGCCCTCTCTTCCATTTGTTTCATCCAAGTACAGGAAACCCTTTTTTCATGAACAGCTCCCTTGAGCATTAGTTCCCCTTTTTCATGTGTTGCTCAGAGCTCCGCACTGTCAGCCTCCTGTTTAATATGTAGCAACTCCTCCTTCATGTCCAGGTAATTCCCTTGGGCTGCAACCACCCAAGACCCGAGCCTTTGTGGCCTTTACAGAGACCAGCCCTGTATACCAAACCATATGCATACAAGGCACACAACAGTAGAAATCCTCCCTTCGCATTCCCTTATTAAATACACCCATATGCTTCTGTCCTGATTAATGGAATAAACATGCAACCCAACATTAACTTAATATGCACAAGAGGCTTCGGAGACAGAGGCATAAGGCATTTGTTATGTTTTCTGTACAACACAGAGCACTACAAGCTCAATATTCATTCTAATTGGATTGGGAAGATCCTCCTCCTTTAATTGGCATAAAAATATATCGTCAATGATTTTATTAGATTACGCTTATACTCAATTACCAGTTTTGCAATCCATTGTGAGCATCTCCGCTTATTTAATTCAATAGCGCTGTCTGATTCCAGGAGGGGAGAGAGCCGCGGATACAGACGTGGGGCCTTCGGAGGCAGAGGCTCGATCTGCTTATATCTCTTTGTCAGTCATGCAGAAGAATAGGAGGAAAGAGAAGGCCAGGCCAGTATAGACAGGGCACAATACAGCCCAAATGACTCAATTTCATATAAATCTATCTGGCAAGCAAAGGCACTTTGGATAATTGCTCCTAAAGGAATCAGCAGGTAGCATTTGAATTGGTGGCAGAGTGGCGGAAGGGATCGTTTTATTTTCACAGTACGTTTTACTTCTAAATGGAGACTGAAACAATGTATTGATGTATGCGTTCAGAGGCTCGGGCCCTGGAGGGAAATCAGAGGCCAGCCAAAGCCAGGCTACAATTCCCATTATAATGTGTAAAAGAAAACACTTTCACACAAGGCATGCTTTATGCGTTCGTTTAAAGCACAACTCCAATTTTGTGGCAATAAAAAAACAATCTTCTCCAGGCCAGCTCCATACATTACAAGAGTAAACTTGATCCAGGTCCGTGCACAGCTCTCCTGTGCATATACTACAGAATCCGCAGTGACTGCCTGTCCCTGACAGGAAATACTCAGTGGACCTGAACTCTTGCACAGGGCAGAAGCAAAACATAAAGAAATGCACACTGTGTGTATTTATAGCGTTCAACCTGTCTAATTCTCCCTCATCTGTGACTGATCACCAGTGTAATTTGATCTCTCAGCTGTGTCAGCTGTGTGCCTCAGCAGAGCAGCTAATTTGTAAACACAGGATGTTAACCCTATGTCTGCTTATATGAAAGCAGGAAGTAGACACACTGCAGATGTATTGCAGGATTTGTATCAGCTGTAACAAAGAAATGTTTTTCTTTAAAGGTTATAATGCAGTTGCTTATCTTTTAGAGCGGAGAGGAAGTTCTAATGTCAATCTAACTATAATGACTTGATCAACCCAGGTTTGCAGATAAAGGGATTGGATTGGCACTGCAAACAGAACCTCATCATTCAGTGCCGAAAATGGAATATTACAGTTTGATTTACCTGGTAACTCTGTGGCAGATTTATGCAGACCAATGCAAGGAAAAGTGGAGCAGAACCAGGGCTGGTTTGGGGTGAAAGGGGGCACTGGAAAAAAATAACATGCCCCTTCCCTTCATATAGCGGGATTACGTGTTCTTTGTGTCCCCCCTCAGAGACAGCAGTATTAGATGCCCCCACCCTCCACCCCTGAGATCCTTACCAGGATCCACCAACTATGCTCAGTGAAAACAGTGAACAAGCTTTACCATAAGGTTTCCAAGTATGAAACTTGTGCAAGTGCCACTGAGGCCAAAATAAATGTAAAAGTTATAACTACCTGCTTATCCTTCATGCTATTGGGCACTTGGTAGTCCCTTCTTGTTGCTAGCCTCCCCTTTGTACCGCTGCTGTGACTCCCTCTCACATCTCTGACTGGTTCCAGTCGGAACGGAGCACATGCGCTGTCCATTCCGTGTACACCCTTGTGGATTGAGTTCCTGAACAGCTCTACCTTTAGGAAACATTAGTATCTGCACATGCCCAGTACGGCCCCAGTGGCAGCTGTTACACATAGCCGCGTGGGAGCTTGTATTAAGAGTGCGTGTGCAGTGGGTAGAATGGGGGCTACAGCAGCAGAATGAAGGGGAGGCTGGCCACAAGGAGGGGCACAGAGTGTCTGATAACCTAAAGAATAAGCAGGTAGATATAACTTTTAGATTTATTTTTACTTCAGGTTTTACTTTAAACAATAATAAGAATCAGAACTTAAATATAAAGACTCGGTTATTGTTAATTTCAGTAAGCCGGTCATAACTGGATATTTACGTTTCGAGGTCCTCTGAGGCAGTGCAGAGCGTGACAAGATTAGATGCATAGACTAAACAAAGTGTCTCTACCAATTATTGTAACGTTACATAGTTACATGATTATTTTGGTTGAAAAAAGACATACGTCCATCGAGTTCAACCAGTATAAAGTACAACACCAGCCTGCTCCCTCACATATCCCTGTTGATCCAGAGGAAGGCGAAAAAACCCTTACAAGGCATGGTCCAATTTGCCCCTAAAGGGAGAAATTCCTTCCCGACTCCAGATGGCAATCAGATAAAATCCCTGGATCAACATCATTAGGCATTACCTAGTAATTGTAGCCATGGATGTCTTTCAACGCAAGGAAAGCATCTAAGCCCCCTTTAAATGCAGGTATAGAGTTTACCATGACGACTTCCTGTGGCAATGCATTCCACATCTTAATCACTCTAACTGTAAAGAACCCTTTCCTAAATAAATGGCTAAAACGTTTTTCCTCCATGCGCAGATCATGTCCTCTAGTCCTTTGAGAAGGCCTAGAGACAAAAAGCTCATCCACCAAGCTATTATATTGCCCTCTGATGTATTTATACATGTTAATTAGATCCCCTCTAAGGCGTCTTTTCTCTAGACTAAATAAACCCAGTTTATCTAACCTTTCTCGATAAGTGAGACCTTCCATCCCACGTATCAATTTTGTTGCTCGTCTCTGCACCTGCTCTAAAACTGCAATATCTTTTTTGTAATGTGGTGCCCAGAACTGAATTCCATATTCCAGATGTGGCCATACTAGAGAGTTAAACAGGGGCAATATTATGCTAGCATCTCGAGTTTTTATTTCCCTTTTAATGCATCCGCAAATTTTGTTAACTTTAGCTGCAGCTGCTTGGCATTGAGTACGATTATTTAACTTGTTGTCAATGAGTACTCCTAAGTCCTTCTCCAAGTTTGATGTCCCCAACTGTATCCCATTTATTTTGTATGGTGCTAGACCATTAGTACGTCCAAAATGCATGACTTTACATTTGTCAACGTTTAATTTCATCTGCCATGTATGTGCCCATATAGCCATCCTATCCAGATCCTGTTGCAATATGACACTATCTTCCTGAGAGTTGATGATTCTGCACAATTTTGTATCATCTGCAAAAATAGCAACATTGCTCACTACTGCATCTACTAGGTCATTAATAAATAAATTGAAGAGCACTGGACCCAGAACAGACCCCTGTGGGACCCCACTGCTAACAGTCTCCCATTTTGAGTACGATCCATTGACCACAACTCTTTGTTTTCTGTCCATTAGCCAGTTCCCTATCCGTGAACACAGACTCTTCCCCAGTCCTTGCATCCTCAACTTTTGCACCAGACTTTTGTGGGGAACAGTGTCGAAGGCCTTTGCAAAGTCCAAGTATATCACATCTACAGCATTCCCAATATCCATATTAGCATTTACTACCTCATAAAAGCTGAGCATGTTAGTCAAACAGGACCTGTCTTTAGTAAACCCATGTTGATGCTGAGAAATAAGATTATTTTCTACTATGAAGTCATGTATAGTATCTCTTAGTAACCCCTCAAATAGTTTGCATACAACTGATGTTAAGCTTACAGGTCTATAATTTCCTGGATCTGATTTTTTGCCCTTCTTAAATAATGGGAAAGCGTGGGCTGTACGCCAATCCACTGGGACTCTGCCAGTTGCAAGAGAGTCACAAAAGATAAGATAAAGGGGTTTATCTATAACTGAACTTAATTCCCTTAGGACCCGAGGATGCATGCCATCCGGGCCAGGTGCCTTGTCTATTCTTAATTTATTTAGTCTTGCCTTCACTTCTTCCTGCGTTAAGTATTTAATATTACAGTTAGAAGATTGAGACTCTTCCGCCTCTGTAGTTTGCAACAGTGCTGTTTCTTTTGTGAAGACAGAAGCAAAGAAAGCATTTAATAACTCTGCCTTACCTTGGTCATCCACCATTGAGTTCCCACCCTCATCCTTTAGAAGTCCTATACAGTCAACCTTTCTTTTTTTAGAGTTGATGTACTTGTAAAACTTTTTTGGGTTAGATTTGATATCCTTAGCGATTTGTTTTTCAGCTTCAATCTTTGCCTGCCTAATTTCTTTTTTACAATTTTTATTGCACTCCTTATAATTGCTTAGTGCAGCCTCGGTCCCCTCCCGTTTTAAGACCTTATAGGCATTCTTTTTCCTCTTCATTTTATCTTTAACCTTTCTATTCATCCATAGAGGCCTTTTTTTATTCCTAGACATTTTGTTTCCATATGGGATATACATACTACAATATTGATTGAGTATAAGTTTAAAAGCTTGCCATTTCCCTTCAGTGTCTTCCCCTTGTAGTACATTATCCCAGTTCACCAAACTTAGTGCCTGCCTAATTTGATTGAACTTTCCTTTTCTAAAATTCATAGTTTTAGTGGTCCCGCTGCCCCGTGGCCTATCAGTCACCAGATCAAACGTTATCATGTTGTGATCACTATTTCCCAAATGTTCTTGAACCTGCACATTTGATACATTATCTGGTCTATTAGAAATGATCAGATCCAGTAACGCATTCCCCCTAGTTGGTTCTGTTACCATTTAAGTCAAGTAATTGTCCTGTAGTGCTGCCAGAAATCTGCTGCTTTTACCAGAATGGGTAGCCTCAATACTCCAGTCAATGTCTGGAAAGTTGAAGTCGCCCATAATTATGACCTCATTTTTACTTGCAGCTTTTTCAATCTGCTGTAGTAATCGCAGTTCTGCAGCTTCATTAATAAGAGGTGGCCTGTAGCATACCCCAATAAGCAATTGGCAACTTTTATTTCCACCATGAATATTTACCCAAACGGACTCCACATCTTCGCAATCTTCCTCCATCTCATCGTTGAGGACAGCTGTAAGAGAATTCCTAACAAAGAGACAAACCCCTCCACCTTTTTTCCCTGTTCTATCCCTCCTAAACACATTGTATCCTTTTAAATTAGCTATCCAGTCATGGCTTTCATCCATCCATGTCTCGGTTATTCCCACAATGTCATAGCCTTTGTCATTCAGAATGAACTCTAGTTCGTCTATTTTATTTGCAAGGCTCCGAGCATTGGTTACCATGCACTTTATATTTTTACCACCACATTTACAAATTTTGTTTACATGAAATGGGCTACTTGAATTTTTACCAACCTCCTTAACCTTTTCGGGACCATGTGCATGAGATCCTACGCCGCACTTGTGGCTGTTCTAGCCTGATGCGGCGTAGGATCTACGCCGGCCCGCAATTTCCGCTGCCGACGCGATCGTGCGCACCCGGAGGGGGAGATTAAGCTGTCATATGACAGCCGACATCTCCCCCAAGTGATCAGCAGCCATCGCGTATGGCTGCTGATCACACGATCACTACGATCGCCGTCGGATCGTAGTGGTCAGTTTGACAGCTGCGGCGGCAGGGGGGAAAGAAGAGGATCCACTCACCTCCCTGCCGTTCCAGCGACGATCGGCGCCCCCCTCCGCTCTGGCCGGCATCTCCGCTTCATCTGACGTCAGCGCCGGGTCCCGGCTTGATGACGTCATCAAGCCGCGACCCGGAACTGCTCGTCAGACAGAACGGAGATGCCGGCCGGAGAAGAGGGTCCCGTATGGCTCATCGCTGGAGCCTGGAAGGTAAGTGAAGGCTGCTGGCAGAAGGGGGGGGGGCCCAGGCCACCAAGGAGGGACACAATGCCAGGCAGCCACACACGGGATCCGGCCGCCTGACCCCCCCAAACGTGCGCACCCCCTTCCCGCGCAAAATGCCTGGTCCTTAAGGGGGGGTAGGTGGCCGGTCCCGAAAAGGTTAATCTTTACACTGTCCCCACCCCCCTCTCCACCCTCCATAATGTTAGGCTCCCACTGTCTTTTTACCTTATCTTGTCTACGTATTGAGACTTTATCCTCCCGCCTCCCCCCAGATCCTAGTTTAAAATCTCCTCCAACCGTTTAGCCATCTTCTCCCCCAATGCAGCTGCACCCTCCCCATTAAGGTGCAGCCCATCCCTGCTGTAGAACCTGTAGCCGACTGAAAAGTCTGCCCAGTTCTCCAGGAACCCAAACCCTGGTGGCAATAAGGCTGGGATCACATAAGACATAGCGTGAAAAGGTAGTGTTTTAGGAACATGCGTTTGCGTTTTTGTATTGAGTTTTTATTGCGTTTCTGTTTTGTTTTTTTGCGCTAATGCGTTTTACATGCGTTTTGTGTGCGTTCAATTGTATTTGCGGTTCGCCAATAGAAAACGCATATGCGTTTTTGAATTTAAATATATGCAAATCATTAGGAAGACAACAGGAAGCGGAAAGACGTCAGAGATCTATATTTTTTAATTAAAAACGCATGCAAGACGCATGCAAAATGCAATGCATATGAGTTACCATAGACTTTCATTATGTGCGTTTTGGCAGCCAGCCTGCATATTATGCAACACTACCAGTGTCTGCAGAATGCTTACTGTAAATCGCAAGTGCAACGCTGGTACTTCTGCGTCCCATAGACTAACATTGCTGCATAAAATGCAGCGTTTCCCGCTCCGCAAGCGTTTCTGGCATGTGTGCACCCAGCCCTAAGCATGAGCAATTGAGGCAGTACCAAACTGGGCATAACTACAGATGTAACAACTGCTCCACGGGCCATCCATCTGCCAATGCTCTTGCTAACCCCCCCCCCCCCATAATTGTTTTACATTTTCCATCCTGTCCAAATTATACTTTTGATTGATTTTTAGTCAACATCGATCAAATATCAATCGATCTGACATTTTGGTGAATTGATTCCCAGCAGATGAATTGTATCTTACTTGATGTACAGTTCCAATCAATTTTTTCTGGCCTTTCAATTATTTTATTCATGATTGGGGAAAAACTTAACTTGGGTGTGTAGTGCATTGGTCGGATTTTTTAATTGTTACAATCAGTCAGGAAATTTGATTGCTATTCTTGAATTCAACAGATATTTAAAAAAATTGTATGGTGTGTGGCCACTTTAAGGGTTAAAGTGGACCTGACCTCAGAACTTCCTCTCTGCTCTAAAAGATACACAACAGGATAATAACCTTTAAAGAAAAAACATGTATTGTTATAGCTGATAGAAATTCTACAATACTTCTGCACTGTTTCTACTTCCTGATTCATGGAAGCAGACATATGTTAACAGCCAGTGCTTTCAAGTAAGCTTATCTACCATTTCTGCCATTGGCAGTCATGTGACACAGGGAGAGATCAAATTACAATTAGTGAGTAGACACAAATGAGTGGGAATTAATAAACAGGCTAAACCAGGCATGGGCAAACTTGGCCCACCAGCTGTTAAGGAACTACAAGTCCCACATTGCATTGCAGGAGTCTGACAGCCACAGTCATGACTCATAAAGGCAAATGCATTGTGGGACTTGTAGTTCCACAACAGCTGGAGGGCCGAGTTTGCCCATGCCTGGGCTAAACTCTCTAAATACATACAGGGTGTATTTCTCTATGTTTTTCTTCTGTCCTGTTCAATAGTTCAGGTCCACGTTAATACAGTAAATAAATAAATTGTGAAGAATAAGTTAGATGCGCCCTTAAAGCCAATGGGTACCGGATTCAAAAAGAAAAAGTCAGATACTCACCTAAGGAGAGGGAAGGCTCGGTCCTAATGAGCCTTCCCTCTCCTCTCCCGGTGCCCTCGGTGCTGCGCTGGCTCCCCCGTTCGTGTCCGCCGCCGCAAGGACTTCGGAGGTCTTCGGGAGCACTCGGGCTTCCGAAGACGGGCCGCTCCATACTTCGTACACGCGAGTGCGTCATAGAGGGCGCTCGCGCATGCGTAGTATGGAGTGGCCGCGTCATCGGGAGCCCGAGTGCTCCCGAAGGCTTCCGAAAGCTCCCGAAGGCATGCGGAAGTGGCAGTATTTGACCGAACAGTTCGAATACTGCCACGGGGGATCCTGCGCGGGACCGGGCACCGGGAGAGGAGGGGGAAGGCTCATTAGGACCGAGCCTTTCCTCTCCTTAGGTGAGTATCTGACTTTTTCTTTTTGAATCTGGTAAACATTCACTTTAAAGGGAAGAAACTACATCTTGTCCAGGACCCTGTAGATTTTACTTATAAAGTAGCTCAGTTAGGCTGCATGTGATTTATTGGGTTTCATTGCTGTATCCGCGCACATGGGCTGTCACCATGGCAAAAGCAGCGATCAATCACAGGCTATTTTAGATGGCAGTATAGCCTGACCGTTAGGCATGCCCTGCGTGGCTTCATGCTTATGGAAGGTGTGTAGTACAACAGATGTTAAGACTGTGAGATTAGCGCCACGAATAAACGGAACCAAGAGCCATATGTGCTCCAGAAGAAGTAACCGCAAACTGCAGCTCTATATATTCCACAACATCAGGCTTCAACCAATTAAAATACAGATAATTAACCCCACCCAGTTATACTCATAATGAAGCAGATGTCGGGGAGATAATGATGTTGATCTATATGTTCTGGCGAGGAAAAAAATACCTTCCTTTTTTCCTGCAATAAAAGAAACAGATCAGATGTAATAAAAGGAGTCAAACGGACTCCATCTATCATTTCCTTACCGCAGATTAGAACTTAAAAGTGTACCAGAGGCGACATGAGACATTACGAGATAAACATGTGTATGTACAGTGAGAAACATATTAATCACCAGGCTGTTTTACTTGTTTTATTTTGCTGCCTGAAAGAGTTAATTTCTAGGCACGGACAGCTTCTGTCTTGTCGGTACCTTGTTGGGAATATAGTACATCACTGATAAGCTAATTACAGCCATAAAAGTTTTGCTGGGAGAATACAACTTCTGAGAGCAGGGGGGAGATAAAATACATGAACTAGTGACATTTTTCTAACTCTGGGACACTTAATAGGCTGCCACTGATTAGAGACAGTAAAACATTCAACCTACTTTGTAAATGTTTTATCATAAAAGAAAACGATGAGATATTTAAACAAGTCATTTTTAGGAATAGGATGATGAATGTACAGTAATTGTTTATCTCATCAGTTTATGTCACTTTAACTACCTAAAGACCGCCTAACGCCAATTGGCGTCAAGTCCTGGGGCCGGCTACTGCAGGAGATCATGCGCAGTCTGCGTGTGCATCTCCTGTTGGTAGGCGGAGCTCAGCCTACGAGCGGTGATCGTCGCTCTTGAGACTGTTAGATGGCGAAACCGCCATCTTTTTACTAAGTACAGCGCTGCGATCCACTGCAGCGCTGTACTGGGGACAGCCGTGTGACACGGCCATCCCCCTGTGGCACAAGAGAGCGATCGGCTGTCACAGGCTGAAGCCTACGACAGCCGATCGCTATGATCGACTGGTGAGGGGTGGGAGGGTTTCAGAGGGGGGGGGGGGACAAAAAGTTTCTTTATTTAAAAAAAATTACAATAAATATTTGCAAAAAAATACATAAATAAACAACTGGGGGGCGATCAGACCCCACCAACAGAGAGCTCTGTTGGTGGGGAGAAAAGGGAATCACTAGTGTGCTGTGTTGTGCGGCCCTGCAGCTTGGCCTTAAAGCTGCAGTGGTCCATTTCACTAAAAATGGCCTGGTCTTTAGGGGGGTTTAGCACTGTGGTCCTCAAGAGGTTAACGGAAACCTAAATCAAACTGAAAAAGAAGAGTTTCCTTTAAATTGGGAAGGTGTGTGACTGTAATGTGCAATGTTTCCATGTTCTCTCTGGTTTACAAAAATATGATCCAATGGGCCTAATTTACCAAATCAATTAAAAGAATAAGATTCCCTATCCAGAAGTATATTGTGCAATTTCCAGGTAAAACAAGACTCTCGCCTCCTCAGTTAATCATAAGTGCTGATATTAGACTTAATTATCCTTGTCTAAATTCTAATGAGGAACAAAATATAACCTAACAGGCAAATTTCCACTGTCTCAGGAAAATAACTGAGTTTATCAAAGCTCAATTAGCTGGTGTCTGCAGAAAGAGGGACTTTGCCGAATGTCACGTAAAGCAGACCTGAACTCAGAACTTCATCTGTGCTCTAAAAGATACGCAACAGCAACAGCATAATAACACCGGTCTTCTAGAGTGCACTGAGAGGAGAAGTCTGCATAACTTAATAGCCTAAGCAAATCATCACTAGGAAGGCGTGGCTACAAACAAATATACTGCAATATACTGTGTATAGATATAGGAAGTGTTTTTGATGCTGAAACCAGCAATTCAATGAACTACAGGTAGTTCCCGACTTACGAACGCCCGACTTACGAACGACCTGCCAATACGAACGGCATGGATTCTGTGTTTCCATGGGAACAAGTAAAAACTTTTTTTTTTCAAATTGGACTTGAAGTTTTTGAGAAAATCGATTTTTAAAAAATTCAAAGAAAAAATGACTTTTAACCTTGTATAAGCAGGTACAGAGGGCAGAGGTGACACAGAGGGGGACGCTGGAGGGACAGGGGGCACACAGGAGGTACAGGGGACAGAGATAGCACAGTGTTCATCTTAAGAACCGATTCAGATGAAGAACGAACCTAAAGTCCCTATCTCGTTCGTTAACCGGGGATTACCTGTACACAGAATTCTTTCCATCAAAGGCACTGCCTCCCCTCCTCCCCAACATGACTGAGCATGTGCAAACAGTCTAACGCGGCTTAGCCTCCTATAACGTACTGCTTGCAGCACTTTGCTGCGTTACAATGTAACGCAACGTGGGCAGTGTGAACAGCCCACTTGTGTTACATTGCTGTGCGTTGGGGGAGCGTTACAGGCTGCACTAACGTGCGCCTGTAACGTCCCTGTGTGCAAGAAGCCTAAAGGTGCACCTACTTTTTAAGAGCTCATCAGCATACTCTCAGGTTGTATGTGTGAATGAGTGCAGAGAGATTGTGTATGCTATATGTATCCTTATTTTTATATTAACTGATTAATAAAGAGATAATATAATTCCTGTGGAAATTGCCAGCGCTCCTCACATTATTTGTTATAAGACTTTTTGCGCGCAGTTGGGGTTAGGGGTACCCCAACACAGGCTAATAGAGGAGGATTCTTCTTACTCTTTTTTCTGTCTGGTGAGGTTGTTATCCATAAATTATCCATAAATTGATCAATGATATCAAATACGTAGATCAATGAAGAAGAAGAACGGCACAGCTGGGTGTGTGGGTGCTGGGCTCCAAGGCCATCCAATACAAGAAATCGATGAAGGAGTCCGCACACAGACCTTTGCAGGAACAAAGTAAGCAGTTTATTGTCCCCTTACACCGCAAGCAATATTACATCTGACCCAAAGGCCGACGATCGTTTCAGGGCCACCAGGGGTCCCCTTTATCAAGGCATAGGGCAGAAAAACATGTAGGTACATGTATGCACATGTTTTTCTGCCCTATGTCTTGATAAAGGGGACCCCTGGTGACCCCTCGAAACGATCGTCAGCCTTTGGGTCAGATGTAATATTGCTTGTGGTCAGTGGCGTAGCTATGGTGCTGTGGGCCCTGATGCAAGTTTTACAATGGGGCCCCCCAAGCACTCTATACATAACAATTTCCACTGCACACCAAAACCTGCTAATGGCAACTACAGTGTCAGAGGGGCAAGAAGGGGATGGGGAGCAGCTTGTTAATGATTACCACTATTCAAAGTATCTATAAAAGTGATTATTATGAGCACAGGCCAATAGAGAGCTAATACTGTAGTTGAGGAAGGGCCGTTCGGGGCCCCTCTGGGCCAAGGGCCCCGAAGCGGTCGCTACCTCTGCACCCCCTATTGCTACGCCCCTGCTTGTGGTGTAAAGGGACAATAAATTGCTCACTTTGTTCCTGCACAAGTCTGTGTGCGGACTCCTTCATCGATTTCTTATACAACAAATACTGACACTGGAA